>NC_037685.1:52399138-52549477 GCF_003255815.1 Theropithecus gelada
CCCTCCCCACACACGCTCACCCCTGCCCTCCCCACACACGCTCACCCCTCCCCAGCTCACACACCCTCACCCCTGCCCTCCCCACACATGCTCACCCCTCCCCTCCCCACACACGCTTACCCTTCCCCTCCCCACACATGCTCACCCCCTCCCCAGCCCACACACGCTCACCCCCTCCCCACACATGCTCACCCCTCCCCTCCCCACACACGCTTACCCTTCCCCTCCCCACACATGCTCACCCCTCTCCTCCCCACACACCCTCACCCCTGCCCTCCCCACACATGCTCACCCCCTCCCCTCCCCACACACGCTCACCTGAGCGTTGCCAACACCGGGGAGCAGCCCTCACAGGAAGGGTGGCCCCCAGGCCCTCGTCCCCTCCTCTCCCCCCACCAGCCCAACCTCCACCTTGGGCCATAAACACCCTTTGGCCAATTGGCTCACCCTCCTCCAATAGAGTCTGACCTCCCCAAGCCCCAGAATCCCCTGGAGATGGAGTGCGTGCCTGGCCCCCAGCCAGGGCAGGTGTCTCCAGGGCCAAGCCATCACCTCAGAACGGCAGATGGGGCTCTCCCGGGTGGAGGGCAGGTCCGGGACTGGGAGGACGACCCCCACACAAGGCCCCACCCCATCCTTGGGCTCCAGCCTCATCCCCAGCAGCTGCCAACCCTCTGAGATGCCAGGCGCCATGGACCCTGCACCAAGGGGTGCTCACTGGGCAGCCGTGTGACCAGCAAGCGTAGGCAGGTTCACAGCCACAGCTGAGCTCTCCAGAGGCAACTCCACCAAGGGGTGCCGCAGAGCTCTGTACCCCCAAATTTATGAGGAGCCCGGCTTTGGGAGGGGACGCCCATGGGAAAAGGGCTCAGGAGGCCCTCAGCCAAGGAGGAGCAGCTCCGGCAGCCCCCCTCTTCCAGCACGGGGACAGGGACCGCCGGGCATCGAAGCTCCTCGCCTGCCTCCTGCCCGACAAGGCCACAGGCACGTCCGGGGCCAGCAATGACCAAACAGACGCTCCCTCCACCTCACTTCACCCAGCCTGAGGCTGGATGGGAGGCACTGGTGTCTGCACCAGACCCACAGCGTTCAGGAAATGACAGAAACCAGAGCAGGCTCTGCGCAGCCCATCCGTCCTCCCCGACACCTGACCATGACGGCATATTTACAACGCCTTCTCCATCTTTGAAAAATATTTTTAAGAGGACATGAGAACAAATCAGTATTCCAGTGGCCTAAGGAAGTCAGCTAGCTGTAAAACTACTACGGTAAGCTACACAGTGGCAGGAATCAGCGTGGGGAAAAGGAAACAGGCATTCCGCAGCGCGAGACTCTGACACACAGAGCTCCTCGCACCCACCCTGGCCAGGCGAAGGCCCTGCAGAGCTGCCGTTCCAGCGGGGCCACGGCGGGAAATCGCAGGCACCGGGTGGGAGGAGGAGGACGACCGGGTTTTGGGATCACAGAGCAGCGCACGAAAACCTCTGGATGGGTCACAGCCTCTGATGGGCGCGTCACAGCCTCTGATGGGCGCGTCACAGCCTCTGATGGGCACGTCACAGAGCAGCGCACGGCCTCTGGTGTCTTTTCTGATGAACTTTCAATAATACGTAGAAACGTACGGGTGTAATGTTTCCTGGGTGCGTTTCGAGATGTGTGCTTAATATTGAACATGTGTGCGCACACCGTATCTCCACGAGGCAAAATAAGAATGGAGAGAAACTGAAAGAAAGACGTTGGCGTGCTAGGCTTTCAGTGGGGACAACTTCTCATTCTTGAAAACTTAAAATTAAAACATCTATAAAGCAACAAAAATGCTTACAAATGTAACAGCATTTGAGATTATTATAAATAAAAATGTGAGGTCTAATTTCTCTTTTGCCAACACTTCCTTCGTTTATATTAAATATTGATAGAGTCAACTCATTACATGTAACAATAATGGCAATTTGTCCTAATTAAGTTTAAACATAAAATAAAAAACAAAATGTAATTCAGAGCTTTGCAAATAAATGCCCATTCTACTTAGCGTCGGTGTAGAAATTCACACACAAGTCCCACTTAGACCACGCTGCCCGCTCCAGAGCATAAGCCCCCTGCGTGGGGAGGGCCTTGGGCTCCGTCTGAACTGACCACCGTTGCTTTGCTTTATTAATTGCTCTTAGTTTAACACCCGAACAAGCTGGGTGCAAACTATGACACACATTACAAAACCATCTGTCCATCCTCCAGGCACATGGAAGGCACACGACCCACAGAAACCAAACTACACACGGCGTCCCTTTCAGAAAGCTCTGCGTATGTTTAAAATTAAAAGCCTTACAAGGAAACTATTTTTCTGTATTTCAAGATGTCCTTAATTACAAAGAAATAGATATTCATTCTAGCCAGTGAAGTCTCCAGGTAGAAAAAGTTAACTTTGTTCCCTCCCTCAGTCAGCCCCGCCCAGAGCCGCAGCTGCGAGGACAAGGACGGCTCGGTGCACACGCCCACACCTCCCCTCTCGACCACACGCCCACACCTCCTCTCTCGACCACACGCCCACACCTCCTCTCTCGACCACACGGCCACACCTGAGCAGATGCACAGCATTTCAACCTGGCGGTCTCCATCCAGCCACGGTCTGCGGACAGCGTTCAGGCTCCAGCCTTGACCCTGGGCACCCTGACCCTCACAGGGGACGCGACCTGTGTGTCCACCTTTGTGTCCTGGTCCTCGCAGGGGACAGGCCTGTGTGTCCCGCATTCGTGTCCTGGTCCTCGCAGGGGACGTGGCCTGTGTGTCCCGCATTCGTGTCCTGGTCCTCGCAGGGGACGTGGCCTGTGTGTCCCGCATTCGTGTCCTGGTCTTCACAGGGGACGTGGCCTTGTGTCCCGCCTTCGTGCCCTGACCCTCGCAGGGGACGTGGCCTTGTGTCCTGCCCTTGTCCTGACCATTGCGAGGGACGTGTCCTGTGTGTTCCAACTTCGTGTCCTGGTCCTCGCAGGGGACAGGCCTGTGTGTCCCACATTCATGTCCTGGTCTTCACAGGGGACGTGGCCTTGTGTCCCGCATTCGTGTCCTGACCCTTGCGGGGGACGAGCCTGTGTGTTCCACCTTTGTGTCCTGGTCCTCGCAGGGGACAGGCCTGTGTGTCTGGCCTTCGTGCACCCTGACACCATGGGTCTGATTTTCCCACGCTGGAGGTCTGCTTCTGAACGGCTGCATCTCCTCCTGCAGGGGAAGCCGTCTGCTCACCCCGGTGCCTGTCCTTTCTGAGGCCTGGGCTCTTCCTCCCCAAGGGTTGGGGGCTGGCCCATCCCTGATGACCCAGGCAGGCGGCCGGGGCTTCCCGGCACCCGGGCTGCTGCCGGTGTCCACTCTGCTCTGGGTGAGGCTCTAGAAGGTTCCTGTTAGAAGCGACTGTGTCTAGGGGAGCCCCTTCCCCAGTTTAAAGAGCGTCCCCCACGATGGCTACCCACACGCCCCGTCCCCTAAGGAAGTTCCAGGCTGCCAGGATCAGAGGAAGCAGAGGCCACTGTCCTTGCAAAAGCAGGATGAATCAGCGGGGCCATTCAGAACAAGGCTCAAATTACTGCTGCACTTTTCAGAATGGAGCCAGGCTCAGTGTTTCAGAACCAGAGGCTGACACGGATCAGTTCGCCTGGCCCGGGACCTGAGCCAGCCCGAGTGCCACTCCCCACGGCTGCCTCAGAGGCTGAGCCTCTCCACGCCTGCTTCCCCGCCGGCACGGTGGGGCTGGCCCTGCCGTCCCCAGGAGTTCTGTGGGATTCCCCAAACACTGTACGAAAAACCTGAGCCCCGCTCCTGGCCACTGGATAAGGACCTCTCCGAGCCTTTCTCCTTCCCACTCATTCCCACCCCCAGGCATGAGCAACCAGCGCTGAGAAGTCCTGTCATCCCACAACCCATCATCCTCCGTCATCCCCCGTCCATCACCCCACGTCCATCACCCTGCGTCCATCACCCCGCGTCCATCACCCCGTATCCGTCATCCCACAACCCATCATCCTCCGTCATCATCCCGCGTCCGTCATCCTCCCGCGTCTGTCATCCTCCGTCATCCCCCGTCCATCACCCCGCGTCCGTCATCCCACAACCCATCATCCTCCGTCATCCCCCATCCATCATCCGGTGTCTGTCATCCCCTGTCCGTCACCCCGTGTCCATCATCCACATCCCATCCCCGCGGTGCTATTTTCTTTTTTTTTTTTTTTTTGAGACGGAGTGTCGCTCTGTCGCCCAGGCTGGAGTGCAGTGGCCGGATCTCAGCTCACTGCAAGCTCCGCCTCCCTGGTTTACGCCATTCTCCTGCCTCAGCCTCCCGAGTAGCTGGGAATACAGGCGCCCGCCACCTCGCCCGGCTAGTTTTTTGTATTTTTTAGTAGAGACGGGGTTTCACCGTGTTAGCTAGGATGGTCTCGATCTTCTGACCTCGTGATCCGCCCGTCTCGGCCTCCCAAAGTGCTGGGATTACAGGCTTGAGCCACCGCGCCCGGCCCACGGTGCTATTTTCTTGGTGCTGGAGCGAGGTGGAATTCACACCTCGTGTGCACACCTTCTGAGTCACTGGGCTGCTGGGCACAGCCTAACTCGAGAGCGGGGCCCCACGGAGGGTGTGGCAATCACACAGCCCTCGGCCTGCTCTCCAGCAGTTCTTCTGATACCTCGAGGACACTCTGAACCCTGTGTCTGGTTCCCAGCTCTTCCGTAACAATGTGGCTCCTCTGAATCAGTCACAAGGAAGATCCAACTTAGCACAGAGAGTTTCTCCTAAACAGCAGAACTGGCGGCAACACAGGCGTCCTGCAGTTCAGTCTGCCGCGTGCAGCACGCAGGTGACGGAGGGCGAGGCTGTGGTGGGCTCCGGGCGGGCGGCGACAGGGCAGGCCCAGGTCTCTGTCACAGCAAAGCCTCTGCACTCAGCCCCCTCCACCTGTTTACAACCTCAAGCTGGGTCAAAAGCCCAGGGCTACTCAGAGCGATCATTTCTCCCCAGCTGGATTCCTGAAGCCAGAGGGCAGGCAGCAGGGCCCTGGCCCGACAGACACACACGGGCCGCCGACCACGACCGGCTTCGTGACGGTCACAGGACGTTCAGGCTCCATTTTCCGTCCACGTCTCTCGCACCAGGGCCTTGCTTGGCACTTGTGTGGAACAGCAACCGTGTGAAGCCTCTGCCTTGAGAAAAGTGTAAACAGCAGGTGCCTTTCAAGGCACTGAGGCCTTTCTCGAACTCAGCTAGTTTGCTCTGTGTGGTCCCCAGTCCAAAGCCTCAGACCTGTTCACAGTCTCCTCTTGCCTCAAGCATCTTAGAGCTCCACTCCAATCCACACCCCAGCTGCCTTTTACAAAATCCCAAGCCAACAACAGCTTGAAAAGAAAGTGAGAAAAACACCGACCCCGACACTCAGCGCCTCCGGTGGGCTGCGGAGGTGGACACAGGGTCCTCGCTAATCCTCCACACGGTGGGCTGCGGAGGTGGACACAGGGTCCTCGCTAATCCTCCACACGGATCAGCCACAAGAGCTTCGGAGAGGAGAAAAGCGCGGCTGAGCTGTTTTCTCTTAAAGCCACGTAAACGTCCAGGCAAAACTGGAGCCCAGGACTCTCTGACTTAAGCGCTTCCTCTTTCCGCTGCACCACGGCTGTGGCCACCCGGAGACCGGGCCCTCGAACCTCCAGATGCCACGAGCAGCCTCCTCCCGCTGTCGCTTCCAAAGAGACGGCACCAGAGGCGGGGCTGGTGCAGGGCCACGGGGCAGGGGACTGGTCTCTTTGACCGGGGGTGGTCTTGCAGTGGCACGAGGCTCAGCATCGTGTGGGTCTAGCTCTGGGACACGAGGCAGCCCCCAGAACACCCTTGAGGCGCAACTGCCCGGTGAACGGTGAACGTCCTGTCTCCTCAGCCACCCACAGATGCCGCCACAGCCGCACCCTCAGGGCAACGAGCGTCTGCGGAGTCCAACCTCCGGGCCAGGCCCTCTCCCTGTCACAGAACCTGACCAGTCACACATGGCTACAGCCTGGGTGGTTGATAAAAGAAAAATTATTCCTTCTATAACCAGAAAAAAATAGTGAATCAACAGAAACAGAAATGCTCAGAATAAAACATAAAACATCAAAGTCAGTGGGACAGAATTCAGCAGAGCCCAGGAGGGCCTGGAACCTGGATCCCCGCTCTGGGTCCATGGGGTACCTGGCTGCCAGGACCAGGCAGAGACAGACCCGGGCCCGACCAAACCCTATGCTGTAACGCCCGCAAGGTAGATTTTAAGTAATTAAAAAATCATCAAAAGGATAACATCCCATGCATGCAAACATTACGTTCAACTCAAATCTGAAATCAGGTGAAATGGACACAGTCCCGCTCACTGGACAGCACCGTGCCTGTGGCTGCTTCCCTGCACAGCTGCGTGACCCCTGGCCCTACACAAGACAGGGTCCGCACGCTCGGCCTCCGCCTTCCTTGCACAGCTTCTCAGGAAAGCAGCAGGCAGCTGTGGCCCAGCATGAGCCTGGCAATGCACTTCCCTCCCAGAGCCGTTTCCTCATCAGCAAGACAAACACAACAAGCTTCCCTCTCCTGGTTGCTGTGAGGACCGACGGCCCCCTCCTGGCACCCGCACAGGGCGTGACACACACGTCACAGCTGCCTTCACCCGCTCAGCCTCCCGCGTCCCCATGGCCCAGACCGGAGGCCTCACAGCCCCAGAACACACCCATCCAGACACCGGCAGGTTTGACACCACAGACTGTGCTTGTTTGGACAGTGAGAATCCTCCTGACAGAGCCATGGTGTCCCAGGTCGGGGGCAGCAGAGTGAGGCCCCGGCCGGGGGCTGAGCCACGCCCTGGTTGGGAAAGACATCGCCAGACACCTGTCCTAATCCAGGACTGCTCAATGTAAAAAAAAAAAACTAAAACTGCAACATGGAACGGCACAAACCAGCCGCAGGCTGAGTTCTAACGGGCTGAGCCACACACCAGCCGCAGGCTGAGTTCTAACGGGCTGAGCCACACACCGGCCGCGGGCTGAGTTCTAACGGGCTGAGCCACACACCGGCCGTGGGCTGAGTTCTAACGGGCTGAGCCTCTAAGGAGGGAAGCGTCACTTCCTGCGTCACACAGAGCCCAACCTCTCCACGTCCACCGACAGCCTTGGTATTTGCAGCTATGTCCACGACCATCTCTGCTTCTCCAGAACAGCCTCTAGCTACGAAAGCGGTTCAGAAAACCTCACGCGTAAAGCAGAGTGTGTCAAACCTCCACCTCTGCTCAGGAATTAGGACACCCCCGGCTGCTATCTGAGCAAAAACGGTGCTTCCAGAGGCTCATCGGATCCTGTGTCTTGGTTGGGGTTGGGGTCCATCAACTGAAATAGCTTCTGTTTATGCTGGTGAAGGAGGAACAGACTTCGTCCTGCCTAATTCCAAGGCACAGGCGAGGGTGGGAGCTGTAGCGGAAGAGACAAAAGCAAAAGGCACATTCGCCCTTGTGCGGTCCCGTAAGTGACACTGTCTCTCCCTTTCCCTGGAAACAGCGGCCCCCAGGCACCCCCTCCAGCACCTGGGGCAAGGGCACACCAGGCTAATTTTTAATCAGATGGATTTAGTGAGAGCAAACAAAGAGAAGGAGAACAAAACCCTCAGCCAGGCTACTGTGAGTGGGTGTCACCAAAAAACGGCATGAGCAGGGCACCAGGGTGAAGCCAGCTCCAGGCAGCCCTGCGTCTGCTCCTCAATCCCGGAGTCATCCAGGGGGTCCAGGGCAGCCGGAACCTGGCCAGGTGGAGGATTTCCAGCGCCAGAACGTCAGGGCCCTCCCTGAAGGAGCGGAAGCTCTGCAGGTGACTGTTCGGGAGGCTGGTCTGCTCCTGACACTCGGCAGGAAGACAGAATCGCACTCTGTAGACCAGGGGTCTCAGATTTCAGCCGGACGGGAACTCTCTGCAGGACCTGTGGAAAGAGATCGCCAGTCCCAGCTCTGGAAGTCTGGGGTGGGGCCTGCCACGAGCACTTCACACACGTGCCGGAGATGCTGGTGCCGCAGCTACGGGGACCCCGCTTGGCGAGCCCCGGGTTAGGGGTTGGTAACTGGAGAAGGGGGTGGGGGTGTGCCAGCTCACCCTGCTTGCCCCTGGTCCCACACACTCTGTGGCCAGCGTGGTCCTCCTTTCCCACAGCCAAGGTGCCCCGACTGCCAGCGTCCACTCCCCACGGGGCCACAGGGGACACCAACATCCGAGGCAGAGGCACCACTGTGGGTCCATCTCTCAGTTCAAAGGGTTTCCAAGAGAATCCTCAGCAAAAAAGCAACACTCCCCATTCAGGGAGTGAACCAGAGGACAGCAGGAGGCTGGGAAGGTGCTTAGCTCAAGGAGGGCTGGAGGGTGGGGCTGGGAGGCACTAAGGCCCTTGGGCCTCAGAGAAGGGCCCGGCCCATCCCAGCCAAGGCCAACCAGGACTCCAGAGCACAGCAGAGGCCCTGCCGTGCACGGGAAGCCTCTCCTGACTTCGGGGCAGGAGCTGGAAGGCTGGGATGATCCTGAGGGGTGCTCGGCCATAAGCCACAGCCAACTCCAGGGCCCCACGGCTGCTTCCCCAGATGAGGCTTCTCCGAATGTAAGTTTGTCTGCGGGGCCACACCAGCCTCCTCCTGGCACGTCGTCTCCCACATGGCACCTCCTTCCATGGAGACCGGGGGCCTCAGACGGCTCCTCCCGACAGGGCCCAGCACTCGGCAAACACACCTGTGGCTTGGGCTCAGCGCAGCACACGATGGCTGGCGAGGAACGGAAGGAGAACTGGAGACACGTATCTAAAATGTCAACAGACCTCGGCTGTGTCCACCGGGAAGGAGAACTGGAGACACGTATCTAAAATGTCAACAGACCTCGGCTAGGTTCACTGNGAAGGAGAACTGGAGACACGTATCTAAAATGTCAACAGACCTCGGCTAGGTTCACTGGGAAGGACCACGTTGCTTCTGACGAACTTCTTAAAAAAAAGAGAAAGATGCCAATGAAGAAAACCAGAGGGGACAAATGCCATCCAGGAATGTAAAACAGTCAGAGACTGACCGGCTCGCATCACGTCCAGCAACCCACCCGCCACAGTGAGTGACGTCCCTGCAGCTCACAGCGCGCCCATCGATCCACCCACCTGGCGAGTGTCTGCGATGTCTGTACAGCTCACACCGCGTCCATCGATCCACCCACCACAGCAAGTGTCTGTGATGTCTGTAGTGACTACGATATTCATGCAGTTCACGCCACGTCCATCAATCCACCCACGACGGCGAGCGTCTACAATGTCTGTAGCGTCTACGATGTCTGTAGTGTCTGCGACGCCTGCACAGCTCACAGCGCGCCCATCGATCCACCCACCTGGCGAGTGTCTGCGACGCCTGCACAGCTCACACCACGTCCATCGATCCACCCACCTGGCGAGTGTCTGGGATGTCCATGCAGGGGAGAGAGACCTGCCCTATCCTCAGCACAGCCCATGTGACATTAGAAAGGCAACCGCAAATTCAGCTGTGGAGTGTGAAACAAATTTCCTCCTGTCACAGGCTAACCTTCTGTTCTGGATTTCCTGGGGTTTCCTTTATTAGACTTGAGTCCAGACCTCCCCTGGAAACATTCTCTGGGATATCTCGGCCTGGCACGCAGTGGGGTGAAGGAACGGGGACACAGACGGATGGAGGGCGGCGAATTAATCAGCAAATGCTCCTTGCACATTTCCTAGCTCTGTCAGTCACAGTGAGGTCTGACCACACAAGCTACCCATTCACTTGCTAAATGGTGCAAAATGGGCCCAGACCCTCATTTTACCTTAAATAAATAACAGCATATTCTTATCTGGTCTTTAAACCACACAGGCCAAAATGAGTTGAGCACTATTATGTATTTAATTGACTCATAAAAGCAACTTGTTTTTCTTCATTCTTCGCCGACCTTTGTTTATGAGTATCCCGTAATAAAATGTGGGCAGGGTTTCAGTGCAAACCCGAGGGCAGGTTAAACACGCTCCCTCCAAAGCTTACTTGGCATTGATTTTTCAGCCACTCACTCTCATGTGCAGGGATAGGGCAGAGCCATGACCAACAGTGGAAAGACCCACAGCTCCCAGCTCTGGGGACAATGGGGGGTGCTAAGCTGAAAGATTCCCGGGCACAACCCCTGGCCGTGGGTGAAAGCATCCCCAGCCCCACCCCCAGTTGTGGGCTGCTGCAGGTCCCGGCAGCAGAAGGAGATTTCCACAGAGAGGCCGCTGAATGAGGCACAGGGCCAGGTCTGGCCGTGTAAAAATACTTGGAACCCACGGGAGGCTTCGCGTGTGGTGTCATCGGCAGCTTCCGTTATGTCCAGTGGTGACATGTTTACGGCCCTGTGCCGCCGTGCGGTAGCAGTTTTCCCGAGCGTCTCCCGGCTGGGACAGCTGCTGAGGATGTGAGCTCAACAAATGAACATGCCACCTTGGTGACATGGAGGCTGGACAGTCACACCCACCCTCGTCCCAGGCGAGGCCACATGGCCCACAAAACACAAGGCTTGAGTTAGTGTCGGGCACGTGGGGGAGGCACCTGCCTGCATGAAGGCTGGTCACGAGCCAACTTCCCAGTTTACAGAATGGTTAACTGATTCATTCGTACTCACTTCCTGTCACAAGAGACTCACGCTCTAGAGATAAAGCCGTCGGAGGCAGAGCACAGGCCTCGAAGCAGGTGGCTGTTCCCACACCCTCTGCAGGCCGCGTGTCCCCCGCGCTGTCGCCTGCCGATTTGCTGGCTCCTCCCAGAACACACAGCCTCCTACATATGTTTTCACTCGACAAACGCTCTCTAACCAGTCCGGAGGTCAGAACAGCCACAGTCTCCTACCTCTGTAGCTTCTCAAGGGAAAAGCACAGCCTGGAATGAGGAGCCCCAGGCCCTCTCAGTCTCCTATAATTACGTTGCTACAGATGTATGTGTTTGTGTGAAGCTATAGTTAAATGTGAGATTATTCTTCTTGGTTAATATTTTACCTTGTGTCATGACCAGCATGCTTAAAGAAAAAACCCAGACGCTCTGTGAATGGGACACGTGCCCAGAGGCTGCCTGCAGTCGAGGCAGGTGACGTTCGGGAATCCCTGGGAAGTCGTCATCACCCTGCTGACATGAGTGTGGATGTTGAGGCCTGGAGGGTGACAGGTCACACAGCCAGAGCCTGGCAGCAGCGCAGGGGCGGAACCCTGGGTGCCCTGCAGGCCTGTGCCCTCTCAGTCGGCCTGGCAACGCACAGCTAACGCTCTTACAGAAAACATCCTCTGGAGGAATCCTGCTGGTCCTGAAGTTTTTGGCCTTGAGGTCGTCACAGACACCCCTCCCCTCGGGCCAGGCCTGCTGTCTGTCTAAAGGGCCCTGTTTTATCTGAGGTGATGTGTAACTCTGAAACACACTCACACAAAATAGAAATACTGTCCTCTCTATTAACCTAGAGACCCCCATCTCTACACATCCCTATTAATGCTTTTCCATAAACAGGCCGCATTCCGAGGAATCCGGAAGCCTCCAGCGTAGGACAGACGCTGTTCCAAGCCACTGGGAAAGGGGAAGCTGGCGACTGAGCGGCGCCCGTCAGAGCCGTTAAAATGTGAGGGAAAAACTGCACCTTACGGCAGACGAACCCTTAGAAGAGGCAAAACGCTACTGAATTAATGCTTAATTTAGTTATAATGATAAAAGTGCTTTTACCACTTTAAATACAGTTATTTGAAAAGCGTTATTTAATGGCAGCCGAATAACTTTGCTTAATGAAAACTTAACTCTGCATATACAGTTTGCACTATTCACGTGGAGCCTGCAGATTTGGAGAATCCTCTGCATCAGTGTGGGTGAGCACGTGTGTGGGGGCGCGTGCAATGCTCCTGTATGCATGCCTGTGGGTGAGCACGTGTGTGAGGGGTACATATTTGTGAGGGGCGCACGTGTGTGTGAGGAGCGCACGTGTGTGTGAGGGGTGCACGTGCATGAGGGGTGCGTGTGTGTAAGGGGCACGTGCGTGAGGGGTGCACGTGTGTGTGAGGGGCGCACGTGTGTGTGAGGGGCGCACGTGTGTGTGAGGGGTGCACGTGCATGAGGGGTGCGTGTGTGTAAGGGGCACGTGCGTGAGGGGTGCACGTGTGTGTGAGGGGCGCACGTGTGTGAGAGGGGCGCACGTGTGTGTGAGGGGTGCACGTGCATGAGGGGTGCGTGTGTGTAAGGGGCACGTGCGTGAGGGGTGCACGTGTGTGTGAGGGGCGCACGTGTGTGAGAGGGGCGCACGTGTGTGTGAGGGGTGCACGTGCATGAGGGGTGCGTGTGTGTAAGGGGCACGTGCGTGAGGGGTGCACGTGTGTGTGAGGGGCGCACGTGCATGAGGGGTGCGTGTGTGTAAGGGGCACGTGCGTGAGGGATGCACGTGTGTGTGAGGGGCGCATGTGTGTGAGAGGGGCACACGAGAGTGAGGGGCGCACATGTGTGTGAGGGGCGCACGTGTGTGAGGGGTGCACGTGTGTGAGGGGCGCAGGTGTGTGAGGGGTGCATGCACACTCTCCTGTGTGCACATATGGATGTCGCCGTGCGCACATGTGCACACCAAGCGTCTGTCCGTTGAGTGCGCAGGAACTCAATCTTCCCGAGCACATGGTAGCTCACCTCTCCAAGGAGGCTGAAAATTCTCATTATGATTCTCATAAATACGTGACCACGTTGATGGGTTTGTCTTATTTATCCCTTACTCTATAACAACTTGGAAGGCACAGCCAACATTTCCCTTACATCCTGGGACAGCCCCAGTTCATGGCTCCCGACGGCTGTGGCTGCCTCCCGGGAACCCCAGGGGGGAAACTCAGGTCCACCCCCGCCTGTGTGATTCAGACCCCCAGACAAGTGCCTGTGGGAGGACATTTTAGTGGGTGGGGAAGCGTCTGAAAAATAACTTTAACTAACATTTGTAATTAACACATCAAGTAAAACTAAAAGCTTTTGCCTTGCCATTGTTGCCTTTTGGTGGGTGACCTCAAAAAGTCATCCATCTCACACTGACTCCACCACATCCCAACTCTAGCCCCAAATCCTAATAAACACACCAGTTAGGAATGCACAGCACATTTTTACAAGCCTCACAATTTTCTAATCAGGTGCATAGAAAAGTCCCAAATATTTCTGAAATATTTTATTTGAAAACCAATGTCACCACCACTTTTAAGCCATAGGCATACTTATGGACTAGCTTCTAAGCGAGTGGCAGCTTTCGAGCTCTGCACACTCAGTGTGACCATCCACAAATCTACGATGAATTATTAACCAGACCAGGCTAGCCCACTGCATGGCCTTCTCCGCTGAAAGTCAGCAGCTGTATCCTGCCTGAAAAACACCAGCATTCTTGAGTTCATAGAACCCGCTGGTTCCAGCGCAGCTGCCCAGAGGGAAGCCTTGGGTGTGAGCAGCGACAGGGGTGTGGACGCCACCGTGGGCTCCCCCAGAAGGAAACCAGGGGAGCACAGAACTAAATGGTCACCCGTGACAATGAATCATGATCTGGTGGAAAGAAATCAAAGCGTTTTTATTTGGAGATGACATTGGCTGCCTGCCCTTCCCTCTCCACCCTCCGCTTTCCTCCTGACCCACCCACCCCGGCTCTTTTCCTGGGCCTGGGAAGGGCACGTGGAAAGGAGACAGGGCTTCCCTAAAGAAAACATAGAAATACACTTCATAAAACAAAATAAACTTAAAAACAAAGGCACTTAGCAAAAATGTAGTGAAAAGTGTTTTTTTCTTTCCACAGTCTTTTATTTTCACTCAGGATTTCCATAAACACATTCTTGGGTCCAAATGCTGAGAAACCCTTTCTCTAAACACTCGAGGAGTGCTGAATGGAGCAGGAAATGATGAAGAGAGAAAGGAATGCCACTGATTCCAGACGGATGGGACCAGCTGGGGAATTCAGGAAGCCGTATGGAGGTCCTGGAGACATCATTGCTCACGCCCCTGAGGGGCGATGGCTCAGGATCCCCCAGCAACGGCGAGAGAACCAGCAGCGCCACAGCGGCCGGGCCCCCTCCTCTCTCCAGCCAGGCGTTGGTGCCGTTCGACGGGTCTGGACAACGAGCCCTGGTGGAGAACAATCCCCACAGAGAAATTCCGTGAGGCTCTGCCCCACAGATAACACGGGCAGACTTTTCATTATCAGAACCTACTGATCGATAAGTGATCAAACACTCTCTTCTTCTGATTTCCTATCACCAGGCACACGTGAGGAGGAACACCAGTAATTTCTTACTAATCACAGCTCAAGCACCAATGTTTGTCCACCGTTTTCTTCTCACACAGACCTAAGAGGATCAAGTTTATTCCCAGAATAACATCTGTCTCATTTGAATTCCAGCGTGTTTCCCTGAGTGGCACAGCCGAGCTAGTCTTGGGCTCTGGAACAGTCCAAAGATCGGGGACTCCCCTGCAACACGCAGCCACCTGAGAGAACAGGTCAGTGACAAGCAGGGGGAAAAGCTATTAGGAAAAAGAATAAGTTGTGGGCCTAAAACCAAAACGTTTCTTATACAAAATATGAGAAAATCACACAGCAGTTGCCAGAAAAGACCTCAAGTTGTGGAAAGTAGAAAGGCAGGTGCATCCCAGCACTGCAGCCAGCAGCAGGCGGCCACCCGCGGGGCACTGAGAACCTGGTGCCCCAAACGCATCCCGCTGAGCCTGCTGGGACCAGGCCCCCGAGAGCCACGGGGCTGTCTGGAGAGTGTCGCCAGCCTCAGCCATGCAGAGTGGAATAAAAACAATTCAGACCTGCTGCAGAAGGTTTGAACTCCACGCATCCTACTCAGCACAGGTTGGCCCGTTTCTTCTGCCACGGATCTTGGCTAAAGGAAAACCCGCAGAAGCCCACCGGAGCCCCCCTTACTTCCACCCAACACTGCACATCAAACCATGCAACCTGCCCCAAGCTGTCCCGGGGTCATGAGTGTGCATCCATGTGCATGCACATGCGTGCAGCATGTGTGTGTGCGTGTCTGCGTGTGTGCAAGCATGTCACAACAAGAGGAGACCTCTAGGAACATAAGGATGAGGACTCCTCCCCCTCAGCCTGAACCTCTGCCTGTCAGGCACAGCTCAAAGTTTGACCTTTGGCTTCCCCAGGGAGAGACCGGACCTTCACTCCTCTGTAGCCCTGAGGGCGGGCGTGGCCAGATCAGTCCCTGAGTGCGGCACCACGGCCGTGTGGGTTTCCTGCCCGTCGCACTAGCCCTGTACAGTGAATGAGCCGGCAGAGCCAGGTCTGTGGGCCGAGGGCAGGAGCCTGCTCCCACTGTCGCTGCAGGTGACTGGCTGAGGGGCACACACGGCCCAGCGGCTCCTACCTCTAGCCACCGCCCCTAAGCTAATGAAGATTCCAGCCTGTGGGGCCGACCACAAATCCCAGAACCGCGGCAGTCGGAGTCTTGGAGGTTAGTTGTCGGGGAGGGAGACGATCTGGGAGGCCAGGCAAACGCCGGCAAACGTGGCAGAGGTTCCCAGGCTGCTGCAGCCTCCAGGGCCCTTCGGCAGTCAGCCCCACCCCGGCCAGCAGGGCTTCCTGAGAAGGCTGGGCTTGGCAGCTACAGCCCGAGGGGACCTGGAATTCCCCAGAAAAGCCCGCATCCCGAAGGCCACGGGAAAACCAGCCCCGCTGGAGCACCTCATCCCGACCTCTGGAGGAGAGTCCGGCACGGCCAGTCCCCTGGGCTCTGCACGCAGACGGTTTTCCCAGAACCGGTTCCTCTTCCTGAATCTCTGCTGATAGCCGTGTCCACCAGTCTGACCCCAGCCTTGGAAACCCCCTTACAGCCTGGGCCAGAATGAAGGAGGCGCCCAGAGGCTCGGGGTGCTTGGGGCCAAACCACCCCCAGCTCCACTGCCTTGGGCCTGCCCCCGCGCCGTGCCTTCCCCCCTGGGTGGCCTTTCTCTGCATTTGGGAGCACCTGGGCCTGGGGGTGCAGGCAGGTTCGCCCCTGCCCATTGGAGGGAAGTGTTCTGATGTGGAAGCAGAGGGCACCGTGTTCAGGAAGAACGAGCGGGTCCTCCACACAGGGCAGCCGGGGTGCTGCGAACCAGGTCTGCCAGCACCGGCAGGGGCGGCTCCGAGTGAGGGACAAAGTTACCCAAGAGGGGGATGCAGCAAGGAAGGGGTCTCCGGCAGGTCGGCCCCGTGTGAGGGACGCAGCGAGGAAGGGGTCTCCGGCAGGTCGGCCCCAGCCCTGACTCCAGACCTCTGCATCTCACTGCTGCCCAAAGCGAGGACCACGGGCTGCCGTGACGGCCGCCACCCTGCCGAGCAGGCCCAGTCAATGCAGCAGGAGAAAAGGCTCCAGGAAGGAAAAGGGCCCGGCAGCACCAGCCTCCTTTCTGGGGATGTGATTCCACAAGCCACAAAAGCACCTGCTGTGGCCATCAGAGTCCACCACAAGACAACCTTCCCGCGTCCCCACGCCCTGGCTGCAGCTCTGGTGCACGTCCGACGTGGAGATGCTCCTGCCGCCGGCGTGGCTTTGGGAACAGCACTTTGATCCTGGAGCCTCAGAGAAGGGGGGCAGGAAACGTGTGTCCTGTGCAGTCACCACCAGATGCCGAGGTGGCCGCCCCAGCAGGGGCCATGGGCTGAGGCTGGTCCTCGGGAGGTGACAAGATCAAGGCAAACTAGCTGCTCCAGCACCTCGACGGTTTAGAACCAAAACAAGGAAGCTCCAGACCTGAAAGAAGAGTGAAGCCTTTTCCTTCAGAAGGAACACGGCTAGAGAGAAGATTCAGGGGTGCACGCAAGGCCCTCAGCTACTCTGTGCCACTCCTCGAAGCAGGGAAAAGGCCGGGAATGAAACCTAACGCAGAAATGGGAACAGGCTCCAACTCCACAGGAACAACCGGCCCGGGTCGATCACGCCCAGTTCAGACCTGGGCTGCAGCTTGGAGACGATGAAGTCCAAAAACCACGCTCCGGGAAGACACAATAACAATCACCCCAAGCTTTGTCAGGCATCCCAGAGAATCCTCCATCCTACCCTGGGCACGCCATGAGCACCCGGCAGGGAGGGTGGCTCTCAGCAAGGGGCTGAGGACTCCAGCCCATCCTGGGGCGAGGGAGGCACCCACGGGGTGGGCCACGCGGGGCCGGGAGCCACGGCCCCCATGCAGGTCCTGAGCAGACATCTGTCCGGTCGGTGGCCAGGAAAAGGATCCCCATAACGTCTAGGAAAGACTCAGGCCTCTTACCAACCTCTGGAATTCTATCCTACGGGCAGTCAGGGCCACGACAGACGAGTCTTTACAGGCTGGAAAGTATTCGGGTAACATAACAGAAACAACGTAAAGAGGAAAGAATAGGTGTAGTTGTTCCTTAATCAATTCCGCGTCAAGGCGCTGGTTTCTGTCCCCAGGGCGGCTCCCGTCTCCTGGCCCAGCCCCCCTGGCCCAGCCCCCGGGAGCCCGGCGCGGCATCTCTCCGGACCCAGGACACGCAGGTGAGCGCTGCAGCCGTTACTAGCTGCGTTCTGATAGCAGCAGGACACTGACTGTCCCCAGAAGAAACACAACTGAGCCTTAAATGTGAGTGATTGTTCCAAACGTGGGATTCAAGCTTATCTGAAAACGAAAACTAAGAATGCCAAATTTCAGGGCGGCTAGAGCTACAGCCTGGGGAATCCAGCCCTGTGTGCGGAAACAACCCAATATTTCCAGACACTCATAGAACAAGGAAACACTATTTTTGATAAAACACCCACAAAAAACAAAATCTCCCAACACTCTGATGCCGTTTGACTAATAACCCGTAGGGAAACTCACTTCTGGGGACCCAGGCCCGAGGAGGGGGTTCCCAGGCACCTCGGTGACTCTGAAACTCGCATCTACAGAAAAGCTCGAACGTTTGTAACTCTTCCCTTTGGACTCTGCCTCACACCCAGAGAAACCCTGAGCCATCTGTCGCAGGTGACATAACCCCAAGTTCCCCTTCACCTGTGCCGGAGCCTCCCAGACACAAAGGCTGGAGCCCCAAAACCCGCCAGGGGCCTGTCCCGGGCCAGCCACAACTGCATTCCACCTGTCACTGCTGGACGCCCGCTGCGGCCTGACGCAACCAGTCCCTCACCTGTCAACACGCTTTTCCTACACAGCACACTGTCTTGAATGAAGGCAAGTCACTTTCTTTCTCGGCCTGGGTGCCCTCCACAGCCAACGCTGTTCTTGCAGTTTGTGAAGGGATGATTTCTAAGCTCCGCCTTCGTTCTTCACTCATTCACCCACCGCATACACAGCTGCACATTGATGTATAATCGACATACACTTGCTGCTACGGAAGGCCTTGTATATCCTGTCTCTCTTCCTACCGCGGCACTCCTGCCATCCCCCAGGTAATCCAGTTAGCAGGCTGTGTGGGTCTTATCCCTGATCTGCGCACACTCATCTGACCTGTGTTTACCGTTCTTCCAGGGGGTGGTGGCAGAGGCGCTCTCACTTTGCTTCTTTCTAATCCTATCCCGTGGAACCTCCTGCAAGTCATGTGGTTTGGCCTGGGCTTAATATTTCCTTGAAAGTCACAGAGCCCACGTGAGGATGCAAGTGACATAATCCCCGTTTCAGTTGGCTGTTACTCATTGGGCTGTTCTTGCATTGCTATAAAGAAACACCTGAGACTGGGTAACTCGAAACAAGCGAGGTTTATTGTTCACGGTGCTGTAGGCTGTACATGACATATGGAGGCATCTGCTTCTGGGGAGGCCTCGGGAAGCTTCCAGTCATGACAGAACGTGAAGGGGAAGCAGGTGTCTCACATGGCGAGAGGGGGCAGGAGGGTGAGGTGGGAGGTACGCCGCACACTTTAAATCACCGGATCTCGCGAGAACTCACTATCGCGAGAACAGCACCAAGGGGATGGCGCTGAGCGGTTCATATCAATCCACGCCCAAGATCCAGGCCCCACTTCCAGCAATGGGGATGACAGTTTGACAGGAGATTGGTGGGGACACCCGGACTCCTCAACGTTGCTTCTACTGTTTGCTATTTGCTCACTCAGCCACTGGCCACAAGTGCTGCTGCAGTAGACATGTCTGTTCATCGCCTTTACCTACGGTTCAAAGCTAGAAGCTCTGGTTGCACAGCAGCTCCTTTCCTGCGTGAGCACAGACCCCTGTTCTGACCTGCGGCTGCGTAAGACAAGACATGCTCACTGAGCTGCCTCCCCCACCCCCCACCACAGTTCCACAACTGCTGTCCAACCTGGCAGCCTCCAGAGGTACCAGCACCTGCGGGGCGTGACACCACATCCCCACGGGACCCAGTGTGCCCCTTCTGTCAACCCATTGGCCAGAGGCCCATCCACATATCCCACTGGCCCCTCCAGCCAAATGATCTGTGCCCCTCAGAGGCCAGGCTGTGCATCTCCTAGCACCAGCCCAACCCAACGTGATTCCCTCCCTTCCTGAGACCTCACTCTCTCTTCAGGGCAAGTTCAAAGCTACCCTCCCAGACACCCCTCGCAGATGACAGCCAAAACCGAAGCCACCTCTCCAGAGTGTGAGCTCTCCCGGATCTCAACACCCTCCTACGTAGTAAAGTGTAGCTCTTTTCAATTTATAGATTTGCTTACACAGAAGGCCGATTCATTACAGACAAGCAGATAGCTTCAAATTCTGCTGGCATAATACCTCCCATCTATGAAGATCTGAGCAGGGAAGTGCCTGTGTGCATCTGATTCCCATTAATCTCTGCAAAAAAAGGCCTTGGTTTCTACTTTCACAAACCAAGAAACCAAGGCAGAGAGAGGTTAGGGGTCATCCAAAATCAAAGAATTGTCAAGAAATGTGGCCAGCACGCAGTCTCGGGTGTCTGATTCCAAGGGGGTTCACTACGTCCGCCTCTCCTCCGAGGGCCCCCAGGAGCTCTCCTCCTCACCCAGCCCCTCCCACCATCACTCAGCAGCCTTCACTTTTGAGACCTTAGCAGCCACCACTTCGCCTGTGGCTGTTTCCAGCCAATACGTCCATCTCCTTTCTAAACACACGCACGTCTACTTTTCAAACATGACGCACCACCCGCAAACACAGGGAGACACAGCCTCAGGCAGACGCTCTTAATCCACTGTATGCCTGTGGGGTTCACCTGCTCATTAGCTCCAAATGCCTCATGTGCTTCCATTAGCGCCAAAGAAGCAAATCAAAGTGTTTTCCACCAATGCTAGATTCCCTTCCAGGGATGACGCCCCCAGGGCTGCCTCCAGGCCCACACTCTGCCCGCCAGTCCAGCACCCCGGCTGAGTCAACCTGACAGGCACCATTTGCTAAGATGCCTGAAGGCTGGATGGGTGGCTGTGGCCCTGCTCAAAGGATCACCTCGGCATCTCCAAGCTGTCTTCCCAGCACACCCTGTGTCTTGGGCCTCCCAGGCCACTGTCCACCCACACAGAGCAGCAGCCCCTTCCTTCCTTCCCTGCCTGAACACTGACTGCCTCGTGTCCCTAAAGTCATCAACAAGTCTCTCTCTTCTCCAGCCCTCCGTGATTCGCCCCATTCAAATCCAAGATCGCAGAGAAGAAACGGCTCTCTGAACTGACAGCCGCAGTGGTGAGCAGCACCTGTGTCCCAGCTACTCAGGAAGCGGAAGCAGGAAGATCTCGAGTCCTGGAGTTGGAGACCAGCCTGGGCAACAAAGTGAGGCCCAGTCTCAAAGAAAAAAAAAGTAATGGACAGTACTAAGTGGTGAGGAGAAGAAGAACTCGGATCCCAGGAGCCCGTGGAGCTGGGCCGCTTGGGCCCAGCTAAGTCCGTGGGTCTCCCTTTCTCCACCTCAGTGTGGTGGAGTTTCGAGAATTTCGATAAAAGGAGCTAATACATGGAGACGACCCCCTTAGCATCTGCATCCCACCTCCACACTCACACACACACACACACACACACACACACAGGAAATCCACTCCCCTTTCCAGGCAAAGCCCAGGGCCCCAGGCTGAACCTGCCCCTGCCAGAGCCCCTGCTGTTTCCCAGGTGCAGCCAAGCCCTGCACCTTCCTTCTCAGGGGTTAAAAATAGCACAGGCAGCTCAGCTGAGCTCGGTTAATAAAATATCCAAGTTAATTTTAGCGTTAGGGGAATCTAAGATCTCCGATGCCAAGGCCCATGTGTGGCCACGCGGCCCCTCCTTACACTGTCACATAGACACAGGGAAGTGGCACAGCACGGCCGGCATCCCTTTCTCACATTCACAAAACACTTCTCTTACGTGAGTGAGCCCTAGCCCTGTGAAGACACTGTTGCTACTGTCACTTAGTAAACAGACCATCACCTAATTTGACGCCTGCCACAGCCCTGTGACCAGCGGCCTCCACCTCCCGTGGCGGAGTCCGTCAGGCTGAGAGTGTCAGCGGCCACATCTCGCAGAGCTGGGCCCGGAGCCCTGACCTAGCCCAGGAGCTGGGGCCAGGGAGGCACAGTCCAGGGCACCCTCTGGCACCCCACTTGTCATTCTCCCTATTCTCACCCGGTGCCACCTCCTCCTGCTTCAGGTGGGATTCTGTTTGTGATCAGGAGAGGGATAGCTGGGGTTGGAGGCCGGCGGCCCCCGGCCCGCAGAGCCCCACAGGCCTGCAGGCACCAGCGGTTCAATGTTGGGCCAGACTTGCCGTGGGCCTTCTTCATGCACAAGCTCCAGCCTCACGGGAAGGGAACGAGAGCCCAAAGGAGAAAGAAGGGAGCGACCAGAGACACAGGAAGCCCCACCGCGGAGCACACGGCAGGCCCGGCCTCCCACGGACAGCATTCACAGGACGCTGACTGCCTCCAGGACGGCAGGATCACAACGGTGCAAGAGCCTTTCCCATCCTGGACCGCAGGGCTGGCTTTTTTTTGTTGTTAATAGATTGAGAGAAACACCTTGTGTATTGCTCTTTATTGAACACATTTATCAAGATAAGGTGCCGCATTTAAAAACAAGCAGTAAGTATTGTGGAAACCGAAAACATTACTGGGAGGGGAGGAGGCACTGCACGCCTTGGGGGCGGGGGCCCCAAAACAACGCCATGGCCGTGGCGGAAGTGCCCTCCCTGTGGGTCCCTGACTCATGGAAAGTCAGAAGCACCGGCTTCCTCAAAGCAGCGATCACATAGGAAGTGTGGCGCAGTCATGCATGATGCACAGACTCCGCTGTGAAAGGTTAATGACTGTTTCCAAAGACACAGGGTTTAAGATGTTTACATGTGCAGGAGGACATATCCCAGATGATTCTACAAAACTGAAAGGCAGAAAGCCAGATTCTTCAAGACAAAGACTCCAAATGTTACCATCATAACACCTCACTTTGACGTGGCTCTCCCTCTTATTACCTCCGTGCAAGAGGTGGAAGGACAAAGAAAGAGGCAGGGGGAGGAGGAAGAGATTCTTTCCATTTTTCCCAATTTCAGCGTCTGAATGAGGCCACATACCACCACACATTTCAAAGCTATTTAAGAATTTAAAAGGCCCATGCCCCATACCTTAAAAAAAAAGCTCCCAATCGCCCCAAAAAATGTGCTGCCTTTTTTTCTTAGTAAGAGTGGTAGCAGAATTGTTTATGGTATAACTTTAGGGACAATTCTTGTTCGGGGAGTGAGGGGGCAGGGTGTTTTAAGCCTGAACAACACTGCCTTGTACGTTCCCACCGGATATAGTAGACAATAATTGCTTGCCTTTTGCAAACGGAAAAATGAGGTTATGAAGGGGAAGACATGAGCCCTGGGTCATGCAGCGAGTCACTGGCAGACTCAGGCGCAAATCCCGCGTGCCCGGAGACAAGGCTCAGAGGTGAATGACCGCGAAGGGCCCTCAAATCAACCACAGGGGTAACGTCTTGCCTGCACCTTCAAGACCAGGGGCTCAGGCAGGGCAAGTCAGAGCCAAGGTCGGCCATGAATGTGAATTAAAGAGACTGAGGAGCTCAGTGGCCCCCCGGCACCAGCGCCGCGCAGGGTCATCCTCCACTTTGCTCCTACAGATGGGCTTTTCCCCGGAGCCTGGGGGTATCAGGCCAGCAGCACGGTGATATGAGACTAACCCCAAACCAGCACACCCACAGGTCACCCTCAGGGTCTCCAGCGCAGACTGCATCTCCGCTCAAATGCAGGAGGTGCCCTGTCTCCCCAGCTACTTGGGGCACAGATACCCCTCAGGCAGCTGGAGCCACATCCAGAGAGTCGGGCAGCTGGTATTTGGGCCTCTCTACCCGTCCTCACTGCTGCTGCCCCTGGGAGGGTCAAAGGCTCAGATAATATCCAGGCCCCACGCAGGATTAGCAGCCTAAGCCTCAGCTGAGCCAGGGTTTCACT
Source organism: Theropithecus gelada (assembly GCF_003255815.1). Taxonomy (NCBI): domain Eukaryota; kingdom Metazoa; phylum Chordata; class Mammalia; order Primates; family Cercopithecidae; genus Theropithecus; species Theropithecus gelada. The sequence continues at coordinate 52,422,496 of NC_037685.1, forward strand.
GACTTGTTTAAAGTGGAGCACAGAGCCTGACCAAGCAGCAGCGTCTTCAAACCTCCTTCTCTCTGAGGGATCCTCCGGGGTGCCTGACCCCCACGCCTGTCGGAAGTGGGGCCGAGTGCCCGCAGGCCGGGGAAGCTGCCCTCTGGGACACTCAGGGTCTGAGCGTCTCGTCTGCGACTCTGGTCTTCCCTTGCCCTCCTGTTTTACTTCCCATGCCTTCTGTGAGGTCCTGCCGTGGGCTGAAGCATAGCCCTTCCTGGAGTAAACAGCGAGCACGCCCTGCCGGCTGTGGGCTCCCCACCCTCGAGCGGCAAAGCCCCAGGCCACTTCTGCCTGCTGCTTGGAGACCTGGCACTGCCCCACAGGGGCACCCACCTGCAGCCCTCCTGCCCCCGTGACTGAGGAAGCCCAGTGCTTCTCGCACCTCTCGGACTCGCTCGCTGAGCCAAGCAGCCTTGGCCGAAGGAAAGAGCAGCAAACTGACCCCCACAGGCCGTGACCTTTCCCCACCCACGGCAAGGCGACCTCAGACACTTCAGGGAGCGCCAACCCTGGCTTTCTAGTGTGAAAGTGACAGCAGATTTAAACCACATTTTAACAAAAGAAACCCCTCCTCTCTGGGCCACTCAGAGCGGAAGTGCTGCCACATCCTAGCTGCAGAGCTTCTGGGCCAAATATCAAGACAGTGTCCCAGCGATGATCCGCAAACCAAAATAAAGCCGACAGGAAACAGCCCGCTGCTTTGGAGGAGCTGGAATGCCTCCGGCAGCACCAAATGTCATCAACAACTGACACTCAGCCCGTTCCGGAGGCCTCTTCACACGGGAAGAGGCCGGCTGCGGAGTGCGGCCCAGCGGGGGAGAAGGGCTGTGGGGACCCGGACACTGCAGGCCCTGGAAGCCTCTCCAGCCTGAACCGCGCTGTGGTCCAGCACACTCACGGCATGAATATGCAACAGTCACTCCAGGAAACGCTCTTGCTCTGGGGGAGGGGGAGGATTTCCACATCACTCTCCCAAAATAAAACCACCAGGGAAAAGCAGATGCCTCCAGATAAACCAGAAGTCCAGACACAGCCTCCTCTCCGGAAACGCCTCCCAGAGCCCACTTCAGAAGCTGCCGAAGCCCAGAGAAAAACCGCAGCCTCGCAGGCCCTGGCGGCCACCAGGTCGCCCGCCACGTCTCAGTGAAAGGGGACTTGGTGCCGGTGGGTCCGGGGTCTCCCCGCCCCGCAGGAGCCCTCAGCCAGAACGCCCCCCAGCACACACGTGCGCACACGTGCACACACACAAATACACACGCGCGCACACGTGCACACACACACATACACACGCGTGCACACAGGCATCTACACACAAATACACACCCACACATGCGCCCACAAACGCATGCGCATACACACGCACCCACACATGGACACACAAACACACGCACCCACACAGGCACACACACACGCGCGCGCACAGGCACAGACGTGCGCGCACAGCAGCAGCAGCGCGCCCGGGCCTCACGCCCCTGGGGAGAGGCGTGAAGGAGCCTCCACATTCCCCGGAAAGGAAGTTTCTGGGCGCAGCGGGGAAAGAGAGATGCCGAGACCCCGACGTCAGTGGATTTGACACCTGAAGTGAAGACGCCCAGGCAGCCCCAGGCGCGCGTACTCCTGCAAACACGCTCGGGCTCACACGCGGGCAGACGTCCCTCGGCGCAGGGACCCCACCTCCTCCGCCGCTGCCAGGGACCGGGGCCGCGCCGGGCGCAGAGGAGACGCAGGGAGCCGCGTTTCCCCGGAGCCAGCTCGACCCAGCCCGAACCCCGGGGCCGCGGGAGGCTGGGGAGGGGCCGCGCCCGGAGGGCGTCTCCGCCGGGGTCCCCAGCAAGGATCCTGGGAGGGGAGGCGGGCGCGGGAGAGGACGGGGTCGGGCGGGGGTCGGACGCGTCGCTGCCGGCGGACACTCACCGATCTTGATCTTCACGCTCTGGAAGACCCGGAGCCCCTCGTCCTCCACCGCCATGCTGCGCGTCCGCGCCGGCCGAGCCTCGCCCCGAAGCGCGCGCAGAGCCGGGCAGCGCGGGCCGAGCAGGAGGAGCGGCGGCGCCGGAGCCCGGAGCGCGGCCGAGGGTCCGCCCGCACGACCGCCAGTTGGCCGAGGGCGAGGGCGGGGACCGAGAGGCTCCGCCCGCGGCCCGGCCCCTGCTCCCAACCGGCCCGGGCCCTGCAGGGGCGGGGTTGGCAGGGACGGCGCCGGCGGGCTGCGGAGACCCGGGGGGCGCAGGGATCGGCTTCCCCCGAGGCCTCGGCCCCCGCCCCCGCCCCCGCCCCCGCCCCGCGGATTGGCCGCTGAGCGGAAGGGACCCCCTGGCGGAAGACACGAAGGGAGGTCGCCTGCGCGGCCCGGGCCCTCTGAGCGAGGCTGCGCGATTCACTCGCGGACGAACTTTGCAAAGAGGAGTTCACGCACAACTATCTGGCAGGGGAGAGGGGAGGAATCCCCCGCCCAGCCCCAGCTCCTGAGATGCGGTCGGAAGGCACCTGCTGCAGACGCACGCGGGAGGCGGGGGGCGGGGACACACACACACGCACGCACAGCCCCCCACCCCAGACTCCGGCGTGGGCAGGTCTCCCCCACCAGTCCTTCTGCAGACCCCGGCATTGACAGGTCGCCCCGCAGTCCCCCTGCAGACTCCAGCATGGGCAGGTCCCCCCGCCCAGTCCCCCTGCAGACTCCAGCATGGGCAGGTACCACCCTTGCCTCCCTTTCTTCTGTCTTGAAGTCTCCTTCTCCCTGACCTCCTCTGTGAGGAGTGTGTGTGTGTGTGTGTGTGTGTTCATGTAGGTGTGTGTATGAACTGAGACTCTACACTCCTTCCTCTATGTTGCAAAACTTCATTGCACCCAGCGCCACACACACACCCTATACATATATACACACATACATATACCACACATACCCTACATATACATATAAATACACATATACACCACACACAGGCACGCCACACAGATACTACACGTGCATACACACATACATATACACACATATATACACATCCTACATACATACACCATATATACACACGCACACATATATTCATATATACACAACAGACACACACATACTACGAATATACACACCACACACATATACTACGCATACACACGCATATACATACATACACACACACTAAACATACATACACACACCTACATGAACATACATACACAAACACACTGCATAGAGATGAACAGGAACTTCATGAAGATAAGAAACCTATTTTTTTCCACTGCTTATCTTCACTTCCTCAAAAGCAGTTCCACCTGTTGGAAGAATTAATGGCCTTTCTTCCCTGATTGCTGGGAGCCTGCAGCCACAGAGGCCTCTCTTGTCCTCAGCCCCTGCATGCCTGGTGCTCACCAGGGCCGAACAGGAGGTTAAGGTGGCACCCCTGGTTCCAACCCAGAGCCTCTGCATCTAGCACTGGCTCTGGGTGGCGTCTGCAGTGGGTGCTGTGGGCGCCATCCACACCCCTGCTTTACAATGGAGACTATGCTTCCATCCGGGGCCACTGGAAGCAAACCGGCTCCTGTGTTTCTCTGAGGACCAGCGGAGTCCTCTGTGGTAGCCCAGCCACAAAGCTGCTTCTCTGCCATCCCTCCACCCTCACAGGCCTGCTGATAAACTCAGCGCAGATCTCTGCTTTGGTGTCTGTTTCCAGGGGACAGCTGGGGTCAGGAACGAATCTCCAGGCTGCAGCAATGGCAGCCGGGACGGGAGCCCCTTGGAAGGAAATGCACTGGCAGCGGCAGGATCTCGGGTGCTGGAGAGTTTGGGAAAGTTGCAGATACATGGACTATGGAATCAGGTCGCTCGTGTTGAGGGCAAGAGAACGGAAAGATCACCACCTGAAACAAAAGGGTGGTACATTAACGGGCCTCCTAGGTGCCACATAAGACACTCATCTCCTGTGACCAGAGGAGAACCGAAAAACCAGGTCAGGGCAGGACTTAACTGCATAGAAGGCAGAGCTCCAGAGGAGGCTGGGTGCTTGGCCATGGAAGGTGCTGTTCCAGGGCTGGGTGGCTCAGCTTCAGAAGGTGCTGTTCTGGGGCTGGGTACTCAACCTTGGAAGGTGCTGTTGCAGGGCTGGGTGCTTAGCCCAGGTGCTCAGCTTCAGAAGGTGCTGTTCCAGGTCCGGGTGCCCGGCCTCGGAAGGTGCTGTTCCAAGCTCTGGACTCTGACTGGGAAGAAGAGAGGCCCTGAGGCTTGGAATGGGGCCATCTGAATGAATGCACTCAAAAATCTTGAATCCCAGATTCCTCTAAATCTGCTGGGCCGGAAGAGGTGTCACATTTCTCTCTGTTAAGGGCAAACGCTGTGTCTGTGCTTGAAGATGCTGCAGAGACCTCTGCAAGGCGACCCAGACATACCTGCCACCCACCTCCAGCTCAGCTCCTGCAGGTCAGCATCATCAAGCTGGAGAAGTGCTGAGGCTAAAAACGGAGGAAGAGACAGTCAGCCAAGGAGCTTCAGGACCAAAATGCATGCACCAGCATGAGCTGGGGGTAAATGCAGAACTAGATTCAAAGAACGCTGGATTCAGGGGAGGCAGATGTTAGAATTCATTGACATGGGCACATTCAACCATGATACAGGGTTTAGCACCTGGGAGGTGCTCCGTGCTGCTAGGATGACCTTTTGAACTTGTAAAATAAAGCAATGTCCCATATTAAGCAGCTGTCTGTCAGGATTGGAAACGGCACTCCTGGGGTCCGGGCTCACTGCACCTGCTGGAGGCCCAGGCCTGGACGTCAGCAGGGATGGAGCAGGGCTTCTCTGGTGCTCCTGCCAGTGACAGGTGCACAGTCACCTTCACCTCCCAGCAAATGAGCACTCCTCTCCTGGTCGTGACGGAGAAAGCACGCTTCTCCCTGACTCACTGCTGAACCCAGCCACAAACTTCACCGGGTCAGCCTCGGTCCATTTCACTCCTACGTCTCGAAATTGTGGCCATCTACATGATGCCACAAGAACTTGGGGGGGGGGGGTGGACAGTCCCAGAGAAAACGTTTGTGCTGCACAAATGGATGCTGGGCACGACCAGAGTGCCCCACAGATGGTCGACTTGGACCCCATATGCATCTCTCCCCAGTCGGTCCCCAAAACCCACTCTCAGTGCTTATCCAGGCACATCGGAGCAAAATATCTGTATGTGCGACACGCCCCCCCACGGCCCACTGTGAAGTACCGGGACTGAGCACACATCCAGAGCTCCCTCAACAAAACGCAGCCCCACAGAACTGCCCAAGCACCAGCCTTCTCAAATTTGTGTTCTACGTGAAGGAATTGGTCATTAGTTTTCTAAATTAGAAAGTTGGCCCTTAGAGCTGTGATAAGAAGAACCGGGAAATAAAATATTGAGAGATGAGAGGAAAAGGTGATGACCCAATAGGAAATCTCTATAATTTCTTCTTTTAATGACCTTGGAGTTACACTTTGCTCTCTTTGATATACTCTTCTTCTGTTCATGTATCAATCCATCGACAAGTGGACATTCATTCATTTCCAAAACAGCATTATCAGATCATGTCTGAACAATCTACTTGCAAAGGATTTGAAGCCACATAAATGACCAGTACACAACGGAATAATTTTTGGAGGGAACAAAGTAAGAACTGAAGGAAGAATGGTGGTATCAGGTATCTGAACCTGAAAGAGTCCATCCTGCCAGGTGCATCCCAAGTGGTTCACTGGGCCTGAATTCAAAATGGAGGCATGCAGCCCCCTGCTGACTAGAGGTCACACGCCAGCTCTGCGTTCCCGGAAGCCTTGGAACTTTCACAGCTGCCTGTTCGTGCCGCCAGAATCAACCGAGACCAGAAAATCCCAATTTGCCCTCTGGACCAAACCAACAGACTGCTACCAGGCTCTACCAAACAGAACTAAGCAAGTCTGCCTCCTTTATCTGCATAAAGACCAGAATGAGAACCTGGGCAGGAATTTCCCTTGTAGAAGACAGTCCCATCTTTCTTCTCTGGAACGCACCTTTGTTTTGTTCCAAAGGCAGCATCTCCCAGTTTTGCAAACTGCTTGCTGGAATAATGTCTCTTTCCTTTTAAAAGAAACTTTTTTTAGTGGATTTGTTGACACATCTAAGGTGAGAACAACTGAACATAAAGCTCCACACTGAGCTTCCTGATAGCCAAGTTGAAAAGGGAAATACGGAAATATGAATCTTACACAAGTCACTTTATCTAATAAAAGGAAGTGTGTCAGACTTTCAGGAAAGACAGTACTTTAGCCCACAAGGCAATACAAGAATTTTTTTAGGGAATTCTTTTCCAAAGGAATATTGGACAAGTTAGGGGAGGATGTTTTTAATCTCAAATGACCCTAGAACATGGTTAATGCTCAATGGATATTTGTTGAATGAATGTAGTAAAAATATAACATTAAATCATAATTCTTGCATAAAACTTATGTAGGCACTTAGAAGTCAAAGAAAGTAGCTTTCTAGTGACCTGATGAGCTGCAAGAGGACACATTTGGAGAATCTAGAGAGATGAATAAATAGCCACTGAACAGTCTTTCTCAAATATTAGTTGAGCCACAGAGTTGAGAGAAGCAGACAGGTCCACACCAAGGTTCCTGTGGATGCCGAGGCTTGCTGGTCTGTGTTGTTGGACAGGAGACCCAATGCTCTGCTGGGTTTATCAACTACAGTCGGAGGCCCAGCTGGGCCTTACCACGGAGCATCACGGTCTCTCTCTCATCTTCTTGAAACACAAAGAGAGAGGAAAGAAGCAGCCTAGACCCCCGAGTTACCAAGCGGACAGTGGCCATCCTGGAGGGTGGCTGGGTCTGCAGGTGTCATGGACGGCGGCTGTCCTGGAGGGCGGCTGGGTCTGCAGGTGTCGTGGATGAGGGCGATCCTGGAGGGCGGCTGGGTCTGCAGGTGTTGTGGACGGCAGCCATCCTGGAGGGCGGCTGGGTCTGCAGGTGTCGTGGGTGGCGGCCGTCCTGGAGGGCGGCTGGGTCTGCAGGTGTCTTGGATGAGGGCCGTCCTGGAGGGTGGCTGGGTCTGCAGGTGTCTTGGATGAGAGCCATCCTGGAGGGCAGCTGGGTCTGCAAGTGTCATGGACGGCAGCCGTCCTGGAGGACAGCTAGGTCTGCAGGTGTCTTTGTGTATGTGAGATATAAACTTCCGCTGTGTAAAGTCAATAAAATTTAGGAATCATTGGCATAACCTAAGCCTAGCCTAGCCTCACTAATACCAAACCTTAATTGAGTTTATATGGGCCATTATTTGATTAATTCCAATGACTATGTCAATGTGAGCTAATAGTGAAATAGAACCCCATGTATTTAAATAGAGTCACCTGTTGAGTGGGTTTGTGTGATGCCTTGATTGCTAATTATAAAGTCCATTCTATCAAAGGACCTTTTTTTGTCATAATAAAGTTAACTTATTTTCGACCCTCATTTGCCAAACATTCCGTTGCTTTTAGAAGACACCCCTGAAGTGAGCAATTAACCAGACTTCAAGTCTTTTAAAAGGAGAGGGCTGCCTGGTCGACATGGTTTGGGATGGGAATTTATGGTCAAGGCCCTATTCTGTTCTGACATTGCAGCTCCCACAGCAGAGCCTGCCACAACCTCCAAGTGAGCACAGACAGCCCTGGAGCTGTGGAATCCTGGATCCGAACCAGGGGACCGTCTGGAGACCTAGCGGTGAATGCGGCAAAAGCCCCACACTGCCCTTGAATAGATTCCATCGATAGCCACCGAGAGCTGCTCCTTCTGTGAACTGTTCGCTTGAGGGATCCAACATCGTAATAAACCCTCAAACCTGAGCCCTTGTGTCTCCCACTATAACCCCAAGATTATTTCTCCTTCAAGGTTTTATTGATATTTACACACGGTTTTATGCAGTGGTTACGCATTTGTGTGAATGAGTATTTGCTCTGTTTAGCAGCCATTATTTAACAAAGGTGACTGAGGACCCAGGCCGTGTCCACCTGTCAGCCCCTCTGGGATGACAGAGACAGACAACACGGCCGCTGAGCTCCGGCACACACACCCTTCGCCCGCTGGACAGCTTGTCTTTCTGCCGCTCTCCCTGGCCGGGGCTCCTTCAGTGTGGAAAGGTGAGGCAAGAAAGAGGCACCGAAGGGAGCCCTCGATGCGGGTAGCAGTAGGTGTAGACACGGTGGCGGCACCGCATGGCGGCAGTGGGTGTAGACACGGTGGCAATGGTGTAGACACTGTGGCAGTGGGTGTAGACATGGTGGCGGTGGGTGTAGACATGGTGGCAATGGTGTAGACACTGTGGCAGTGGGTGTAGACAGTGGCAGTGGGTGTAGACATGGTGGCGGTGGGTGTAGACATGGTGGCAATGGTGTAGACACTGTGGCAGTGGGTGTAGACAGTGGCAGTGGGTGTAGACATGGTGGCGGTGGGTGTAGATGGTGGCGGTGGGTGTAGACACGGTGGCAGTGGCTGTAGACGGTGGCGGTGGGTATAGACTTGGTGGCGGTGGGTGTAGACACGGTGGCAGTGGCTGTAGACGGTGGTGTGTGAAGACATGGTGGCAGTGGCTGTAGATGGTGTCGGTGGGTGTAGACACGGTGGCAGTGGGTGTAGACGGTGGCGGTGGGTATAGACTCGGTGGCAGTGGGTGTAGATGGTGGCAGTGGGTGTAGACACGGTGGCGGTGGCTGTAGATGGTGGTGGTGGGTGTAGACACGGTGGCAGTGGGTGTAGATGGTGGTGGTGAGTGTAGACACGGTGGCAGTGGGTGTAGACACGGTGGCAGTGGGTGTAGATGGTGGTGGTGGGTGTAGACACGGTGGCAGTGGGTGTAGACACGGTGGCAGTGGCTGTAGATGGTGGCGGTGGGTGTAGACACGGTGGCAGTGGGTGTAGATGGTGGTGGTGGGTGTAGACACGGTGGCAGTGGCTGTAGATGGTGGCAGTGGGTGTAGACACGGTGGCAGTGGGTGTAGACACGGTGGCAGTGGGTGTAGACATGGTGGCAGTGGCTGTAGATGGTGGTGGTGGGTGTAGACACGGTGGCGGTGGGTGTAGACACGGTGGCAGTGGGTGTAGACATGGTGGCAGTGGCTGTAGATGGTGGTGGTGGGTGTAGACACGGTGGCGGTGGGTGTAGACACGGTGGCAGTGGGTGTAGACATGGTGGCAGTGGCTGTAGATGGTGGTGGTGGGTGTAGACACGGTGGCAGTGGGTGTAGACACGGTGGCAGTGGGTGTAGATGGTGGTGGTGAGTGTAGACATGGTGGCAGTGGGTGTAGACACGGTGGCAGTGGCTGTAGATGGTGGTGGTGGCTGTAGATGGTGGTGGTGGGTGTAGACACGGTGGCAGTGGGTGTAGACACGGTGGCAGTGGGTGTAGATGGTGGTGGTGAGTGTAGACACGGTGGCAGTGGCTGTAGATGGTGGCGGTGGGTGTAGACACGGTGGCAGCACTGCACGGAGGACCCAAAGCCCACTTTCTGGCTGTGATGGCCGAGGAGAGCTGCCCTCCCCTCCAAGTGGTCTGTCTTAGGTACCCTTGAGCCTCACAAGCTCAGTTGCCAACCTCCCGGCTTCAGGGAGGGGTGGGGCAGCGGGTGGGACAGGAAATTCACCTCCAGGTTGTGCAGGGCAGGGCGGGAGAGCAGAGGGAGATGCTCACGGCCCCCTGCGGAAGCCGTGGGTGCTGCTGAAGGCGGCTCAGCCCACAAATCCCCGGCACCTTGACTGTGATGACCACGGCTGCTTTCATTACACTTAGGAGTTGTGAGCCACCGTGTCAATTAATTTTATTTCTTCAAATAGTTTCCTGTGAAGCTAACTCACTTCCCCAGACTGTCTCCCAAATTCTTCGTCTGTAAAATGGGACTGCAGCAGTACCTGCCCACAGGGCTGTGCCGGGACCGAGCTGCAAGTGCTGTGTGTCCTGTGTCCAACAGATAAGAAACAGTTGGCTAGAGGTAGCTTTCCTCGTGGTTATTTTTCCTGAGGGCACTGGCAGGCATTTTCCCTCTCTGCCATCCTCCTGGCACTGCACGGTGTGTCGGGCCCCTGGTGGATTTGCAGATCTAACCCTTGTGTGGACATAAACCACACCAGGGCCACAGAAGAGAAGCTGAAGGGTGGGTGCCGTCCCCAGGGAGGCCCCGCAGTCGCCCAGACTCAGCCTCCTCCCACCCACAAGGAAGGCTGTGGATTAGGAGAGTGAGGAAAATGCTCTTCAAAATACGTGATGCATAAAAAACACAAACGTTCACTGCAGATGTATTTGTGATGGCAAAAACCTGGAGGCAACCTTCAGGCTGTCCAGCAGGTAAAGGGTGAACTGCATGAAAAGCAGCGAGCGAGCGGGTGCCATGTTGCAGGTGAGCCTCCGGGGAACTGGGCTGAGTGAAGGGAGACAATCTCAAGCTGGCAAAGTCACAGAAACGGAAAGCAGATCCGTGGGTGTCAGTGGTCGGGGTCAGGGAGGGGCGAGGGGTGGCTGTGGCTGGAAAAGGAGCGAGAGATGCTCGTGGGATGGAAATGTCCAGCATCTGCACAGGGATCTGCACACAGGACACAACTGCCCAGCTCTAGACACACTCTCACACTCACATGCACACACACTGCCTCACACAACTGCCCAGTCTAGACACACTCACATGTGCACACTCCCTCGCTCACACACGTGCACACTCCCTCACTCACACACTCCCTCACTCACACACAAACTCACTGATACTCTCACACACATGCACACCCCCATTCACACACACACACACTCACACATGCACACATACATAAGACACACGCACACCCACATGCACACACACGCACACCCACATGCACACAGACACACTGACAGACTCACACGCACACCCATATACATACACACACTGGCACACATGCTCACACCCACACTAGTGTATGTGCAGCTGGTGTCATATCCCCAGGGCACTGGATCCCATCGGTGACCACTCCCTGCTTTGCAAGATGCTGCTGTTGCCCAGGGGAACCGGGCAAAGGGAACAGGCTCTCTCTGTGTGATTCCTTACGACTGTGTGTGAATCTGCCATTCTCTCAAAAAAGAACTGTTTAAAGCAAGAGGACTGTGTGGGAGTGGACACCAGCTCCCTGGCCCGGTCCTGCTCTTGCGGCAGCCCCCACCTGCCCAAGGCCTCTGCTGTGGGAACTGGAACCTCCCTCACAGGAAGGGCGTGACCTCGTGTTTACCAGCCCTGCCCTGAGCGCAGAGCCCTTCGTGGAAATTGGTGCCTTGTTGTCATGAGAGGAAGGTTGAGGCCAGGAGAAACCTCAAGTCTTGTGGGCGCGGTGCTGCCTCGTGGTTTGATTGCAGGAGCCTTACGGCGGCCCCGAGATGGGTGACTCCTCTGCAGCCGGAGGAGCCAGGGCGAGGGCAGCTGCTGGGCGCCGGGACCCTGGCTCCTACTGCAGGCTTTCCTCTGGGCCCCCTGTCCCAGGACCTTCTCCCTTTCAGGCCACCTGTGTCTGTGCCCCTCAGAAAGCAAGCAGGCTTTCTGCAGAGCAGGCTCTCTCCACCCTCCGGGAGGCGTGGCTGTCAGGGCAGCCGGCTGGCACCCCACTGCTCTCCGAGCCGACCAGCACCAGGCGTGAAGGGGGTCAAATGTGTCCCAACGCACGATGTTTATCCTGACTAGACAGGCTGCATCCTGATGTTTCACATTCTGTTCTAACTTCTTAGACTAACTTGTGTACTCAGCTTCTACACGAGTGTCAGGCCCCTCAACTAGATGCCGTGAGCAGCTGCCGTGTGCTTGTGTGAGTGAGGGAGTGTGTGTGTGTGTCAGGGAGTGTGTGCACATGTGAGTTGAGGGAGTGTGTGCTTGTGTGAGTGAGGGAGTGTGTGAGCACGTGAGGGTGTGTGCGTGTGTGAGGGAGTGTGTGCGCGTGTGAGTATGTGTGTGCGTGTGAATGAGGGAGTGTGTGCGCGTATGTGTGCACGTGTGAGTATGTGTGCGCATGTGAATGAGGGAGTGTGTGCGCGTGAGTATGTGTGCGCGTGTATGTGTGCGCGTGTGAATGAGGGAGTGTGTGAGCACGTGAGGGTGTGCGCGTGTGTGAGGAAGTGCATGTGTGAGTATGTGTGCACGTGTGAATGAGGGAGTGTGTGCGCGTGTATGTGTGCACGTGTGAGTATGTGTGTGCGTGTGAATGAGGGAGTGTGTGCGTGTGTATGTGTGCGCGTGTGAGTATGTGTGCGCGTGTGAATGAGGGAGTGTGTGCGCGTGAGGACGTGTGTGAGCATCTGTGCATGTGCTGAAGGTGGCAGCTCATGACGACCACATATTACGTGTTCAACAATTTTGCAAGCTGGTTGTTAAACAGAGCCATTACTAAAAATTCAACTGGACGGGCTTATAGAGTTTATAAAATTACAGAAACCCATGCTCTGGGGTCCCTGACATCTGTGGTGTGGTGGAGATACAGCCGCGCACCACATGACAATGTTTTGGTCAAGCAGGTGGTCCCATCGGACGGCAGCGTCATGTTCTTACTGTCCCCTCGCGGGTTAGATGTGTTTGGATACACATACACCACTGTGTTGCAGGCACCTATGGTATTCGGTACAGAAGCCTGCACACAGGTCTGCCGGCCGCACCATGCAGCCTAGGCCTACAGGAGGCCCGGCCATCCAGGCGTGTGTAAGTTACTGTGAGGCCCACACAGCGAAATCGCCCAGCCATGCATTTCTCAGAGTGCATCCCTGCCACGAAGCCACGGTGAGTGTGAACGCAGGGAGTGCTGCCTGCACCTCCTCCCACCTGGGAGTGTCTCATGCCCTCCCCCAACCCCGTTTTTTCCTGAGTCATTTGTTAACCTCGGCCCCTGCTTGTGACTGGCAGTTTGAAATGCCCTGTTCAAGTCAACTCCCCTCCCCAGCCCACGCCACCTTCGTGTTTCCTGTGAGGAGGCTGAAGGGAGGCTGTGGGGGCCAACATGTGACCAGTGGGTACTCAGCTGGGAGCGGTGCACACTTCAATGCAGGGTCCAGAGCTGTCACCCCACAAGGTCCTGCCTCTCAATACATGCCCACCCCAGAAGTAAGGACCGTCTGCCCACAGCCTGGGCTTCAAGGCTCTGCAGCTGGAAACTGACACCCCTCCTGGAATGGTCCCCTGAGACGTGGCTCTGTGAAGGGCTGGGGGCAGGTTCTGGCTCCAGACACGGGGACTCGCCCACCCAGGTCCAGGACGCAAGGCACAGAGGCTGGGCTGACTCCTGGGGGCCTCGCTGTGCCCTCCCTGAGCAGCCCCCGGGGCATTTGCGGGGTGTGGGGTCTTTGTGGGGCCTTGTGCTTCAGAGCTTCCTGTTTGCCCCTTTCAAAACCTTGTGGGGTCGGGAGAGGTCCGAGGATCAGGACTGGGTGACAGCAGCGAGCTGCCCTCCAAGGCCTGCTCTGACTGGGGAGGTTCCAGCATGGCTGTGCGGTCACTGGGCTGACGGGGCCTTCTGCCCTCACAGCACAGGTTCAGCTACACACTTCAGCCTCAGCCCCAGCGGCGGCGAAAGCTGCGTTGGGGAATTGGAACGAAATCACTCCTAATCCCCTCTGCTGCCTCTGAGCCGTGTCTGTTCCCGCATTCGTTTCCTGCAGTTTTACTCCCCAGCATTTGTGTTTCACGTGGTTCTAAGTAAGGCCCCAGAGGCTACAGCCCCGCACCGTCCTTGCAGACGCTGTAGCTCATCTCCTTCCCTATTTTAGTTGAATGGGCACCAAGCATTTGCCCTGGACCAACCATGAAAGGCACTGAGGGAGAAGCCATGGGCTCGGGACCCCCAGCCAGGGCTCGCCTTAGGACCCTTTATATATTTCAAGGGAGGTCAGGTACGTGCAGCCACAGTTTCACTCTCTCGTCACTCTGCCTGCGTTTTTCGGGTTTCAATAAGAGCAGATATAATTAGAGGGGCTCTGTTCCTCCTGGAGAAAGAACACTGCAAATTATAGGGTATCTCTAATGAGCCATGGACCCAAAGACAGCACCGCTGACCCTCATCCTCTCAGGCTCTCCTGAGCCACCACTGCCTCTTGCCACTCCCACCATGATTGGCTGGATGACCAAGCAGGGCCTGAGTGATCAGCTACGAAGACAAGCAGCTCCGTGCGGCCACAGGAGTGGAAGAGAGGCAGGCGGCCGGAGAGCCCCGTGTGACAGATGGGCCGGTCCGGGCAGGAGGAGGGAGGGCAGGGGCTGGAGAGCCACTTGGGACCAATGGGGCCTCTTGGCCTAAACGCCATGAGTGGGAGCTGGGGCAGCAGAGGTTCATGAGGCAGTCGCCTGGATTCTCTTTCATTGTTGTAGCTCATACAGTCCAAGGGCCTCAGACTACAAATGTGTGGTGGTGAATTATCTACCTGTTGTGATGTTATCCTGGTCCTGTGAAGATTGACAAGGAGCCATGTCACGCGTCTGCCAAAAGCCTGGACTGTCCTCCTGTCCCCCTTGGCACAAACTGCAAAGCCCCATCGTGCACACAGGAGCCCGAGTGTGGAGGCTCCGCTCAGGCCTCACCCCCAGCAGCTCCAGGCCTCCTGGCTCCAACCCTGTGCCTTCCTGCTTCCCCTTCAGCAGGACGGGTCTCTCCCTCCCCGGGGCCTTTGCACGTTCCCTCTGCAGGAACGCTGTGTCCTGCTCTCGGCAGGAATTCCCTGTGCAGGAATGCTCTGTCCCCAGGAATCTGTGCGGTGCTTCTCCCCACGGACACCTGCGAGGGAGACTCTCTAGACTACACAGTGTCGAACAGCTGGCCCTGCTTTATTTTCCAGAGTAACACGCAGGTAACACGCGTCACCACCTGGCCTGCTCATTGATGTGACTGCTCATTGACCTCCCCAACTCAATGGGGTGAAGATACCTCATTCCTAACTGCATCGCACTTAACAGTAATAAACAGAACAGGGTCGATGCTTCCAGTGTTTCCCCCAGTACTCAAGAATCTGCTCCACAGGTAAACGCACTTCTCCAACGGGTGCAGGAAATAGTGGTGCCCACAGTGGTGGGAACCCACAGCCACCCTCGGACACCAACTCGCAGCATCTCCGCAGACACAACAGCCCCCGCTGCAGTGGCAGAGACCCCCGAAGGCCGGCTCCTGGACGTTCCCCTTGAGCTACTCACTTAAGAAGAAAAAACAGTCCAGTCTCCACCGGGCAGTCTTCTCGCTCATTCTGAAAATTGAAAATCAGGCTTTTTCTTTGTTAGTTTTGTTTTGTTTTGTTTTTAACCTCGTACAGCATGGTTTCTAAACCACAGGGAGTGAATCCAAATCTGAAGACAGAATGGACTGAACTCTGGGGAGAGCCTGGGCTGCCGGCTCTCAGCTCACCCGTGCCCACCCGCTTCACTTACCATCCTTGAAAGAATTCTCAGTCTGTGCCATGGCCCATGGCAGCCCAGGCAGCCCCTGCCTTCTGCTGTCTGCGAGGGAGCCCCTGGAGGGCGGCAGTGGAAGACACACTCTGAAGCCTCAGAACAGCCCAGAGACCAGTGGGCAGCCCTTCCATTCATGTGTGCCAGCCTCATATCCCCCTGCATGAACTCCCGTGCAGACACACACGTACACGGACACACACAGATTACCCACAGGTCCATTCAAACAAGCAACTTAATAACAAGGAACTGAAAAAAAGGAAGGTTATTAGACCCAAACGAGAATCGCAAGGTGGATCCCCATGAGAACTGTCTTCAGCGTCACAGTCACCACCGTGTTTGAGAACAGGATTTTCCATTTTGGCAGCAGATCTAAACCTGATACCCAGGACCTGTTTTAAGCAGTGAATCAAAGATCACAGAAGTTAAACTTTGGCACGTTTTTGATGTCAAGAAGATGGAAAGCCTAGAATGAGTTTCTGAGCCACTAAATTAGAGGGAGCGACCTTGCTTGTGAATTTTCCAGAATTCCACAAACAATTAAGAAGACCCAGGGGAGGAAGCACATACAATTTGTTTTCTTTGATGGTTAAGTTGGTTTAAGGCACAGAGTTGAGAAGACAGGTAAGAAGAAGCAACTATTCAAGCCCCAGCCCCACGGAGAACCGAGAACCAACCCAGCCCCCAAGCAACGTTCTGCCCCCGCGAGGCATCACCATCATCTGCAGCCACTTTTTCAATTTTAAAAATGATTGGATAGTATTTGGTTATTTTTGACAGGATATAGTGCTTTTGTTTCTTCTTTGACTTCATATTTTCTTTGTTCTCTAAGCTAAATGCCAGCATTTACACTGTGTATAGAGACACACAACTGTGTGAATATTAGCTTGAGGCTTTCTTAAGATGGACTCAGATATCCAAAGGCTTTGCACTCACAGAATTTTGTAAAACTCCAAGCACATTCACACTGCCCTTTGGAGCCTGCCTTGTCTACAGAGCTAACAGGCAAGGCCCAGCCCACTCAGAGGGCTCGGGGATCCCCAGCCCTGCATGACTTTGCAACACCAGCTGAGATGCCTGGTTCCCAGTTAAGTTACTAGGATGAGTTACAGCACTATTTATTCAAAACTCTGAGCG
Organism: Theropithecus gelada; assembly: GCF_003255815.1. Lineage (NCBI taxonomy): Eukaryota > Metazoa > Chordata > Mammalia > Primates > Cercopithecidae > Theropithecus > Theropithecus gelada. The sequence goes on from NC_037685.1 coordinate 52,439,054, forward strand.
GCCCGTTACTGCTAATTCCAATTTTAACTTTTCTTCCATAATGGCAGGAAGTGAAGAGGGCAGCTGAGGCTTCCAGAGCGCATGTGTAGCAGGTGCCATGGCCAGGGCATCGTGTGAAATTATGTTGCTTTTCTCACCTGTAAGGTGGGGACTCAGCATGGTTTCCATTGCAGTCCACACAGGCTGCTGTGGTCGACCAAGTTTCCTCTGCCGGCAGGGCTCGGTGTGTTCTGCTGGCTGCAGCTCACCACCGTGCTCAGAACGGCTCGTAATCATTTGTTGTGTCTCTGAGGCCACAGCAGCTGCATCTGGACATGGCTACACATCAACATCATACAGAGTGGTTTCTCAGGTAGCAGAAAGTGACAAAGGAGATACGGTTATTCTTGTAAGGAAACTGTGAAATAACAGGGATATCAAACAAATTTATGGGGCCATGGTCTTGGTCTCAAATTTTCTCCTTAAGAAATTAAAAACAAGAGAGTTTGCATTCTCAGCCACACACATGTACATCACTAATCATCACATTTTCTTGTCTGTTCAGCTGGAGGCATTTCATACATTTTTTACCAGGACCAGACAACATTGGCATATCATCTACAAAGCACAGTAAATGTGAAAATGTGATTAAATAGGCAGGTGTTGGATTTCAGAATACCATCTTTTATTTTTTTTCCTCAAAAGACATCTGCTTGCCAATCTCAGTGTTACTGGGGCTGAAGGCCATGCTCCTTCCAATGACGGGACTACGCTCGGGTGCGAATTCATTACAATTACAACCTTCCCTTCACCACTGCTGATGGCATAATTTGACCACAAGTGCATTGCAAATGTATCACACCTGGTATTCCGGGACCCACCTCAACCACTGGTTTGACTGAGAATTTTCCAACAGGGACGATTAGCATGTGCCACCTGCTGGAAACACTGGCGACGCCCGCAGCGAAAGGAGAAGCCTGGAAAGTCGTCCCCTGGAGCCACCAGGCTGCCCACTCCCAAGGCTGGGGGACGCGGCACTGTCAGGACCCCTCCCCTCAGCAGAGAGTGGTGGTCGGCTGCAGGTCTGCCCACCGTCTGACGGGATTCCAGCTCTGCCCCTGTGCTTGGCACCAGGGGTGTTCTGTTAAACCCAGTCCCTCCCAGGCCCTTCCCAGATTAAACCTGGACCCAAGACCCTGCCCTTGGCTGCATCATCGCTGCCCAGCAGACCTGACCCTAACCCCAACCCCCAGAGATCCTGTTCAGCGGGTGTGTGGTGGGGCCCAGAATTCACATTTCATCCACTTCCCAAGTGATGCTTTACTGCTGGGGCCAGAATAGGGTGACAGCCCCTCAGTCTGCCAGGGGCGAAGGAGGGTTCCTGCAACCTGGGACTTTCAGTTCGGAAGCTGGAGCAGCCCTAGTGCAAAGTGGGATGATCACCTCACCTGAGGACCACACTTTGAGAACCACTTACCTGGAGTCTCTGTTACTCCTACAATGGAGAAAAACTGCTGACATTAATCGTGCTGAACTTCGTATTTTTATTGCAGACTTCTTCCTCTGAGACGTATGTGCACAAGAGGAGATAACAAATGAGTCTCCAACACCTAATCTGGAATTTTTGTATTAAATTTTCTACTTTTAGAGAAGAATTTTCAAAGAGTAGTCATTCAAAAAGAAAAACACACAAGCAAACAAAACCCTAAAACTTTAAGGGACCATTACGCCTCGAGCCAAAGATGACTTTTATAGGCTTTGCTTCTTTAGGTCTTGGCTCCAAATTCTACACAGTGCTGTGTTCTCTTCTACCGTCAACATGCAGAACCATTTCCCCTTCTGGATTTTACGCACTGAAGAACTTCAGCTCTATTTATTAACTTTTAAAAATTCTCTCGATCGGTTACATAACAAACCACCACCAGCCTAGAGGTGTAAAGGAAGCAGCATCATTTCCCAAAATTCTGAGGGCTGGCTGGAAGGTTCTCGGGGTTGAGACTCCTGGGCTGGGCTGGGGTGGAAGAGGGCCTCACTCACACGTGCGAGGCCTTGGCAGAGACGTGGCCTCCAAGGCACCTGAGGTCTCTGCCATTCACTCCCTCATTCTCAGGAGGCCAACTCAGCCTGTCGACACGGCAGCAGAAGGTTCCCACGCAACAGTGGGGATGTCCAACGCCTTTCCAAGCACTCCCCAAGTCTCTGCGGGTGTCAGGGCCGCCTCTGTCCCCTTGGTCATGCCGCAGCGTGTGGCCAGGCCCAGCGGTCGTGGGGCCGCCTCTGTCCCCTTGGTCGTGCCGCAGCGTGTGGCCAGGCCCAGCGGTCGTGGGGCCGCCTCTGTCCCCTTGGTGATGCTGCAGCATGTGGCCAGGCCCAGCGGTCACGGGGCCGCCTCTGTCCCCTTGGTGATGCTGCAGCGTGTGGCCAGGCCCAGCGGTCGTGGGCCCGCCTCTGTCCCCTTGGTGATGCTGCAGCGTGTGGCCAGGCCCAGCGGTCGTGGGGGAAGGGCCATGCAGGCTCGGTGCGTGGAGGCAAGTCTGGGCACCATCACAAACTCACCATTTCAACAAAAACACTCATTGTTTCTGAACTATCTTTAAAAACAACTTTTAAGAAATAAGAAAAGCTATTTCCAGAGCACTCATCAGTGCTATGTGCACACAGATCATCTAATTCTAGGGGGGCAACTGCACAGTTTGCCCCCAAGTCCCGTGTTAGCATCCAAGGAAGCCTCTCAGTTCCGAGGCGAACCGACAGAGCAGATCAGCCTGTGAGGTATTAAGTGTTGTCCTCCCCATTGGACAGTGAGGAGGTTACAGCTGGGAGACTGGAGGCAGTTGTCCAGGCGCTCTTCCAAGTAGGCGGCAGGGCCGAGCGAATAAGACGAGGCACCCCCGTTTACGGCGGCAGCAGCCAGGCGGCGCGTCAGCGCCACTGTGTATCTGAATCACTCTCTTCCTGTAAAATACTTTATTCCAAATTCCTTTGGTCTGTTTTATTTATTTATCGAAAAATAAAATTCAAGTTTACCTTTAAAGACAAAGATGTGCCACATTTAAGGATATTTCAGAGAACGTGCTGCTGACTCTGAAGAAGCGGCACAAAACTGCCTTGAGGAACGGCATTGTCGGTGCTGAAGCAGGCAGCCCCCCGCTGACGACTGTCAGTGCAGCCTCAGCAGACACGGCCACGCGGCCGACCGTCCAGGGCCCTGTCCGGTGCTGTGCTAAGCGCTTCACGTGGTGGCAGCTAGCTGCACGCCAGGCACAGTCAGGTACTTAGCATGTATTAAGTCGTTCAATTCTTCTGTAACCCCATGAAATGGATGCTATTGCTGGAGCTGTTTCCTGCAGAGAATTTAAGGATCTTGCCTAAGGAAATGTCACCAGCAAGTGGCAGGCCTTGGTCTGAACCTGCCCCCCAGTCCCAAGTCTACACGTAACCGCAGTCCCATGGGTGCCAGGTGTGACCGTCCTAGGCTCCAGCTCTTTGCCTGGGCCATGGTCCGTGCTTGGAGACACCGCCCTCGCCTGGCTGGATAGGTCCATACGGGGTGTGAAGGGATTGTAATGCGCCACCCCGCACCAAGCTGCTTTGGTGTAAGATCGTTTTGAGCTGAGGGCGCTTGAGAAACAGCAGCTGCAGAGAAGGCCCTCTACCCTGCCCTTATTTGCCTAAAAACATGGCATAAATGTCGCTTTGTGAAGGAGTCCCCTCCTGTCTCTCGTCCTGGGAAGGGCAGAATAGTCACCATCACTGATGAGGGTTCTAGGCTCTCATCAGCCCTCACACAGCACTGAGAGAGCTCCACGCAAGGACCCACACAAAAATAATCCTGGCTTCCGTGGTTTCGCCACGCCATTCCCGTCTCACAGTTTACCTCCCTAGGAACCGAACACCCTTTTCCTTTAGCTCATCACTTCACAAGTGTATCGCCTTTTGTTAAAATCATGAATAAGCCTCTGGTCTGACTGCCTCTGTGGGGTTTTCGTTTCATTTCGTGAAGCCCCCACATGCGTATGAAGTAACGCTTTTTCTCCTGTTAATCTACTTTTGCCAGTTCAATTTGCAGGACTCTAGTTACTAAAATACATAAGTGAGTCAAGGAAAAGGTTTTTTTCCTCCCCACCTGTTTGTTGGAAAGCAAGTAATGGCCCACCCGTTGTCCTTCTGGTCGAGACTCAATGGGGAAAATGGTGCTGCTGCCAGGCCCCTCGGGTTAGGCCTCATTGGAGCAGAATCGGAGGGGCCTGGGCTTCTTGCTGCCGGTGGCAAACCTCCAGACAGCTACCAGACAGGAAGTCACACAGGCAGTGGCAATGCCAACCAGAGACGCTTGTAGCAGGAACCGGGCAGCCTCCCTCACTCAAACAAGACACGGACCACCTGAGGCCGGCAGCTCAGAGAACAAAAGGCAAGTGTGAGGGGGACAGGGTCAGTACTCAGAAAGCTCCGCGTACCTTCCTGCCAAAAGCAACACTGAAAGCACAACATGTGCATTTGGTTAAAAACGCCAAGGGTTTGTGTTGGGAGGTGGCAGTGCTGGCCTCAACCATCTCTACGTCTACCCGCATGGCAACCACGTCAACTATTTCCTCTGGTCAGGCATTTCCAACCTCCTGTTCTTACACCACTCTCTACTCACTAATTTTAGATAGGGTCTGTGCCAGACTTCTGACTATGATAGTGAGAATTCAGCCAACTTGCTCTGAAGAAACCATACAGGGGCTAAACTTTCTGAGTCCATATGAGTCTGAAAATATCTATTCTTCCCACACACTTAATTTAGGGTCTAGTCTAGGATCAAAGCAGATTTCTGAGAGCCTAGAGGCATCACTCCATCATCTCCACCACACCATCATTCCATCATCTCTATCACTCCAGCATCTCCATCACTCTACCATCTCCATCACTCCATTACACCATCATCTCCATTGTCTCCATCATCTTCATCATCTCCATCATGGCCATCATCTCCATCACTCCACTCTCTCCACCACACCATCATTCCATCATTCCATCATCTCCATCACTCCACCATCTCCATCACTCCATTACACCATCATCTCCATTGTCTCCGTCATCTCCATCATGGCCATCGTCTCCATCACTCCATCATCTCCATCACTCCATCATTCCATTATATCCATCACTCCATTATCTCCATCACTGCATTACACCATCATCTCCATCATCTCCATTGTCTCAGTTGTCTCCATCACTCCATCATCTCCATCATCCCCATTGCCGCCATTGTCTCCATCACTCCATCATCTCAATCACTCCATCATCTCCATCACTCCAGCATCTCCATCATTCCATCACTCCATCATTCCATCACTACTCACTCCATCACTCCATACTCCATTATCTCCATCACTGCATCACTCCATACGCCATCACTCCATCATCTCTATCACCTCCATCATCTCCATCATTCTATCATTTCCATCATTTCATCATCTCCATCACTCCATCACTCCATCATCTCCATCATTCCATCATCTCCATCACTCCATCACACCATCATCTCCATCACTCCTCACTCTCCCTCACTCCATCATCTTCATCACCCCATCACACCATCATCTCCATCATCTCCATTGTCTCCATTACTCCATCATCTCCATCACTACTCACTCCATTACTCCATAATCCATCATCAACATCTTCATCATTCCATCATCTCCATCATCTCCATCACTCCATCGCTCATCATCTCCATCATTCCATCACTCCATCATCTCCATCACTCCGTCACTCCATCATCTCTATCATCTCCATTGTCTCCGTCATGCCTCAGTTGACTCCATTCTTTAACAAAGGACACTTGCCAAGTTAATGCACAATGCTGGAGAGAAACAGTTCGTTTTCAGGGGAGTCTCAGCTGCTTCTGGAGCACTGCAGACCAGTTGGTTGATGGAATAAATATATCTAGCTAGCTGGCCAGCCAGTAATAAAACTCAACATGAGAGGAACTATAAAGTCAGCAATTGGACTTTCACTCCTGATTTCATTTTTCATGTCTTTATTGAGATGCGAGTAGCATATAGTAAACACATTTCGAAGTGTATGTGATAGGTTTGTCATATGATACACCCATGGCACCAGCGCCCCAGTGAAGACAGTAAACACATTCATCACTCCCCAGGTTTCCCTGAGCCTGTCGGTCCCCCGACCCACCACCCTCTGCCCATCAAAGGTTCCCTGTGGGGTGCCTTTGCAGTTTCTGGATTTAATGTGTGTAGGTTCATCAAGTACCTGCGTTTTGTCTGCCTTTCAGTTAGCATAATGTTGAGTAGTGCTCCATCGCACGGATCTGTCACAATGTGTTTATCCATTCACCTACTGATAAGCATTTGGGTGGTGTCCAGTTTTCGGCTATTACAAATAAGGCTGCAATGAGAGTTTATTTAAAAAGAAAATCAGAGCCGGGCGCGGTGGCTCACGCCTGTAATCCCAGCACTTTGGGAGGCCGAGGCGGGCGGATCACAAGGTCAGGAGATCGAGACCACAGTGAAACCCCGTCTCTACTAAAAATACAAAAAATTAGCCGGGCGCGGTGGCGGGCGCTTGTAGTCCCAGCTACTCAGGAGGCTGAGGCAGGAGAATGGCGTGAACCCAGGAGGCGGAGCTTGCAGTGAGCCGAGATCCGGCCACTGCACTCCAACCTGGGCGACAGCGTGAGACTCCATCTCAAAAAAAAAAAAAAGAAAATCAGAGATGAACACCTCTGCCCAAGACTGAAAACTCAATGACAAATGGATTTCAAGTGGGACCCACGTGAAAGACCTCCAGAATGACTGCAGGAGGAGCTCCCTCAACCCACTCCCCAGCAAAACTTTTGAAAATGGTTTAAAACCAGTCATTTAAAGTCTCTGCTGTATGAGCCTAAGAATAAACATTTAGGCCGGGCGCGGTGGCTCAAGCCTGTAATCCCAGCACTTTGGGAGACCGAGACGGGCGGATCACGAGGTCAGGAGATCGAGACCATCCTGGCTAACACGGTGAAACCCCGTCTCTATTAAGAAATACAAAAAACTAGCCGGGCGAGGTGGCGGGCGCCTGTAGTCCCAGCTACTCGGGAGGCTGAGGCCGGAGAATGGCGTGAACCCGGGAGGCGGAGCTTGCAGTGAGCTGAGATCCGGCCACTGCACTCCAGCCTGGGCGACAGAGCGAGACTCCGTCTCAAAAAAAAAAAAAAAAAAAAAAAGAATAAACATTTATTCAAGAAAAGCTACTATTACTATTATAATTCGACAAGAACAGCAAATGTCCCTGGTATTTGAGCTAAAACCTGCTCTCTCCCGACTGCTTCCAGCTCAGCAATGCAGATGCACTCCAGAAGCTGCGGCCAAGCACATGGGCTCTGCTGCCCACAGCTCCTAGTCGAAGGGCCTTCCTCCTGGAAGGGGCAGGGCCTTACTTTTCTCATCTTGTCTGCAGTTGCCTGTTGCTGAGACTAAATCCCAGGTGAGGGTGGCCCCGCACCGGAGATGCTCTTGCTCTGCCCAGCCCGTTTGTGGAATGGATGCTCAGCCTGCAGCCTTGGGAATGGTGCTCCTAAGACTACAGGAGCCTAGATCTCCTTGGTCTGGTTCATAGGCATTGGTTCCATGCTGGGAGAGTCAAGCCCAGAACACCGTGTGTCCCTCCAACACACACACACAGTAGAGCACAGAGCCTGGGGTGTCACTCAGAGAGAAGATTGCCATTGTCCCCACTCCGCACTCTAGGGCTCTGAGATTTTGCCCAGAGGAAGAAGCAGACCCTCGTAACAGCTCCCATTCTCTTCCCAAAGGGATGGTTCCATTTGCAACAGAATTTAGTAAAGTGCAAGCCTCACTGGACATGAAAATAAAAGACATCCAAATTGGGAAGGAAGAAGCAGGCTATTTCTATTCACAGATGATATGATCTTGCATATAGAAAATCTTAAGGAATGCACTAAAAAGCTGTAGAACTAATCTACAAGTTCAACAAGGTTGCAGAATACCAGATCAATACACAAAAATCAATTGTATTTTTATATAATTGCAACGAGCAATCTGAAGAGGAAACTAAGAAAACAATTCCATACTCAAAAGTATCAAAAGAATAGGTACTTAGGAATAAACAAAGGAAGTACAAAATTTATACTCCGAAAACCACAAACCGTCATCCACAAAAATTGAAGATCTAAACAAATGGAAAAATATCCCATGTTTATGGATTCAGAAGTCTTGCTATATTAAGATAGCAATATACAAACTATTGCAGAATTTTGCTCCTTAGTTCAGCTAAAACTGGGTTCTTGTCACACGACCAGGAAAATCTAGGCACACGAACACATTGAAGGGTGAGCAGAGCAGGATTTTCTAGGGCGACAAAGGAAAAAAAGAAAAGAAAAAAACTCAGCAAAGTGAGATGGAGTCCTGCTAACAGGCTCCCACCTCCCAAATTGAACCCCAGGCTGTGTGGTGGCCTGGGATTCAATTGGAACTGAAGAGGCCAGGCTCCTCCCCTGCCCGTGGCTTCACCCGTTTCCCCAGTGCGCATGTGGGCATGTGCAGGCAAGGCCCTGGGCAGGTTCCCTCATCTGCACAAAAGCATCTGGTGTAAACACTTGTGGGATGGGGCAGAGATTCTGGGCATTTGGCTGTCTCAAACCCAATCTACAAATTCAATACGATCCCAATTAGAACTCCAGCCAATTTCTCTGTAGAAATTGACATACTGGTTCTAAAATTCGATGGATTGTTTTAGTCAAAACAATCCTGAAAAAGAAGATCAAAGTAGTAGGACTCACATGTCCTTATTGTTGCTGGGGAGCAATGGCTAACTCAGCCAGTGGCATGGGGGTAATGAATTTACCAAGACAGTTGTAGGTAAAGAAAGGCAGATTTATGAGAGAAAGTAGGAAAATATGTTTTGAGGAGGCAGTGGGCAGCCCATAGGAGAGAGGCTGACTAGAGGAGACCAAGGCTTGCTGGGCATTGTATAGGGTGGCATTTATGCTGAAGAGGGCTTTGTGCAGTACCAGTAACGCCAAAGCTGCAGTGAGCTATCTTGCAGGTGTCTGGTAATAGCTCAGCACAGGAAAATTGTGAGCTGTTTGTGCGGGAGGGCTGTGTGTTCTGGACCATGAAGAAAGGTAGATTTGTCACTTACCTGCTTTATCTCTTTGCTTTCCCCTGTTCCCACCAGCCTGACTCCTCTTTTCTAATTAGGACTCCACACCTATTTCAAACTTACTAAGAAAGCTATAATAATCAAGATAGCATTACACTGGCATAAAGATAGACATATAAATCAATGGGAGTCCAGAAATAAGTCCATGTGTCTATAATCTATTTTCAACAAAGGACTATGTAACACTGCTCTCGAATGTGCAGTTCACAATAGGGTTCACACTCCTGTGACAATCTAATGCCGCTGCTGATCTGACAGGAGGCAGACCTCAGGCAGTAATGCTGGCAGTGGGGAGTGGCTGTGAATACAGATAAAGCTTCGCTCCCTCGCCTGCCACTCACCTCCTATGTGTGACCTGGTTCCTAACAGGCCACAGACTGGTATGAGTCCATGGCCCGGGGGTTGGGGACCTCTGCCTTTCAGGGAAAACTGATTAGATCATTGTTCTGTGCTTGTCAATGTTCTCATGCAGCCAACTAGACTTTGTCACCACCACCATTTCTTTCCTTAGAGAGGCTTTGTGGTGGCTTTTAATCCCATTTTGGCTCTACAACTCAGGTCCAAAATATGTCCCATACTCTTCCTCTAAGAGACAACATTGGCCAGAAAGCAAGGAGAAGCTGTATCCGGAAAATAAAAAATCTGTAATCAATGCATCTCCTTGGGTCACTGGGCAGTTTCAACATTCCATAGAGCTGGTAAGATCTGAGCCAGGCTCTTGGCGGGACCTCAGCTCACTCTGCAGTCTCTCCCAGCTTTAGACCTGGGCTTCACGCCTTCCAGCTGTGTGACCTTGGACCAACCGTCAGGTTCTCTGCTCCTTGGTTTCCCCGTGTATAACACAGGAAACGCCCCTCCCGCAGTACAAAGTGAGCACGCAGGGGCTGAGTGTGCCCTTTGCTCCTCTCTGAGCCAGCAGCTCCCACTCCAGCACCTGGAGAACCAGTTTCTTAAATGTTGGTTCAGTGGGAAGCAGGAGCAGCCCTCTACCCCGGGACCCCTTCCTGCTCCGGAGCCTGTTGGCTGCCCTGTCGAGGGAATGGCGAACACACACGCTTTAATAAAATCCAAATTTCAAAATGTGTGTACTCTTTCCTGGAGTCTACACAGGGGGGGAAGAGAGAGCAGGAACTTCACAGACTGCGGAAGAAAATACGGCCGTTCTGGAAGGATTCACACACTCAGAACCATGGCGTGGAGCTCAAAGGTGGTGTGAAGACTGGGGCAGGGCTGAGAAGTCCTGGGTGCTGGTGTGGAATCTCCCCGGAGACAGCAAATACGCCGAGCAGAAAGGTACCCGCACCTTCTTTTTCATCTAAAATCCATAGCTATTTGAAATTTCCCATTTTACTTCATCAGATTCATCAAAATTATGTATTCACTGATTCTTTGCCGTATTAGAGCATTTTGTTCAGTTGTCAGCAAGAATATGTCAAATGGTCACATCCTAGTAACATTAGGTGCAGAACAGTCACCCAGCTGATGACCTCACCCACCATGCATCTGCTCACAAAATGGAGGAAATTAAAATAAGCTCAGCTGATTGATTGTAGATTGTGAGAGAAAGATTTGGTGAAAATAACCTAGCCAGATAGCATACATAAAACATCATTAACACCAGCTTGGCCAGGCACAGTAGCTCACGCCTATAACCCCCAGCACTTTGGGAGGCCAAGGTGGGAGGATCACTTGAGCTGAGGGGTTCGAGACCAGCCTAGGAAACATAGTGAGCCACTGTCTCTACTTAAAAAAAAAAAAAAAAGAGGCCAGGCGTGGTGGCTCACGCCTATAATCCCAGCACTTTGGGAGGCCAAGGCGGGTGGGTAACGAGATCAGGAGATAGAGGCCATCTTGGCTAACAAAGTGAAAGCCCGTCTCTACTAAAAAATTTTTAAAAATGCCAAGCATGGTGGCACAAAACTGTAATCCCAGCTACTCAGGAGGCTGAGGCAGGACAATCACTTGAACCCAGGACACAGAGGTTGCAGTGAGCCAAGATCTTGCCACTGCACTCCAGCCTGGGCAACAGATCGAGAGTCCGTCTCAAAGTAAATAAATAAAATAAAAATTAAAAAGAAAAGGAGAAGAGAGAAATCTTGTGATGATCCTCAATCAGCTGTCCCACAGAGTCCATAATGGAATTAAAAATCTGAGTTTTCCCCACAATTTAAACTCTAAACTCTCTTCATTTTATTCTCATTGGCAAAATTGTAATTGTACAGGAAGAACCATGAGATTTAAATGTTGTCATTAATTATACTGCTTATAAATACCCCCAATAAATCAAATTAATTAGTTTTAAAAATCTTCTATCACTCTCTTTACCTGCATATATAACCATTATATTGTGGAACATTATAATGTGGAAGATTGCTTTCCTTAAAATCCAGTCCACCATAGAGGGAAAATGCGTAGACACCAACGATTAAATAAATGCTCCAGGGCCATGGACTCCACCCCTGCACAAGCTCCAAAACCACAGACTCCACCCCTGCACAAGCTCCAGGACCATGGATTTCACCCCTATGGAAGCTCCACAACCACAGACCCCCACCCCTGTGGAAGCTCCAGGACCACAGACCCCAACCCTATGGAAGTTTCAGGACCAGGAACCCCACCCTTGTGGAAGCTCCAGGACAACGAACCCCACCCCTGTGGAAGCTCCAGGACCACAGACCCCACCCCTGCGGAAGTTCCAAGACCAGGAACCCCACCCCTGCACAAGCTCCAGGACAATGAACCCCACTCCTGTGGAAGCTCCAGGACTACAGACTCCACCCCTGGACAAGCTCCTAACCCTAACCCTGAACAAGCTTCAGAACCACAGACCCGACCCCTGGACAAGTTCTAGGACCACAGGCTCTATCCCTGCGCAGCTAGTTGAAGTAGCACCTCGTTGCCTTGGCCCCTGCAATTTCCACTGGTATTTGCACTGTCAGCTTTGCAGTGCTTCCTTCCATGCCTAGTAGAACATTGTAAGCTCTGCTGCTTGCTAGACACCTCTTACAGAATCCCGAAGAGTGAAGAGAACAAGTACCTGTGCAAAGACACATGACCGTTAAACAACTACTAACTCCGAAGGCGTTCAGAAAATCTAGTTTGCTTTGCAATTTACATTGAAAATTTGAACATGTCCTGTCCAATCAAATTTGCTCAAATCTTTTAACTACAAAGCTAATACTTGCTTTTTGTAAACCGTAAGATGTCAAACAGTATAGAGGATGTAAGGAACATGGGAGTCTTCTCTTGGATGGCAGCCCCTGGAAGTAATCACTGTCAGCAACTCACATTAACTTTTATTTTTATTTGTCAAGTACACATATTCGAGGTTTTGATTGTTTTTTCTTTGAGATGGAGTCTCGCTCTGTCACCCAGGCTGGAGTGCAGTGGCTCGATCTCAGCTCACTGCAACCTCTGCCACCTGAGTTCAAGTGATTCTCCTGCCTCAGCCTCCTCAACAGCTGGGACTATAGGCGTGAGTCACTGCGCCCCACCATATTTGTTTGAATAAAAATGTGGTCCTAGCCTATGTAGTTTTCTGTAAATTGCTCATTTCACTCAATAACGTATCATACAAAGTTTCATTCCATACATGAAAGGCTTCTTCATTCCTTTTAGCAGTTACAAAATATTTTGTACAGATTTGCCTTAAGCAGTCCCCCAATTATTGAAATTTAGGTTGTTTTCCGTTTTTCGCTATTCCAAGTTGAAACTATGATCTTAACGCACATGTATCTTTACACAAAATTATGCTGTAACTTATGTTCCTAGAAGTAAAATTGTGAAAACAAAAGGTAAGCACATTTAGGTTTTCAATGGATACCACCAAATTGCCCCCCACAGTCTAGCAATTTTCTCCTCTGCTTAAAGTGGTCCCAGAGTATCTGTCTCCTCGTAATTTTGTCAACCCTGGATAGTAAATATATTTTAAAATTTTGGACTATCTGATTTCTTCTTGTATGAATTGTCTGTTTCATAGCTTTTGACCAAATTCTTAGCATATGTTCCTTCTAGTTATTAATCTACAGTAACTATATTATCTATATTTACCTTTTTTCTATTATCAATGTCATAAGTATTTCTTCCACATTATTACTTATCAATTCACATAAACTTATTTTAAGGTACTCAAATCCATCAATAATTTCCCTCATGGCATCTGGTCTTTGTGCTATACACAGAAAGGGCTCTCTCAAGCTAATGTGTCCAGAACTGGTGGGTTCTTGGTCTCGCTGACTTCAAGACTGAAGCCGCGCACCCCCGCGGTGAGTGTTACAGTTCCTAAAGATGGTGTGTCTGGAATTTGTTCCTTCAGACATTGATGTGCCTGGAGCTTCTTTCTTCTGGTGGGTTCATGATCTTGCAAGGCCTCAGAAGTCAGGCTGCTGACCTTCTCGGTGAGAGTCACAGCTCTTTTTTTTTTTTTTTTTTTTTTTGAGACGGAGTCTCGCTCTGTCGCCCGGGCTGGAGTGCAGTGGCCGGATCTCAGCTCACTGCAAGCTCCGCCTCCCGGGTTCACGCCATTCTCCTGCCTCAGCCTCCCGAGTAGCTGGGACTACAGGTGCCGCCACCTCGCCCGGCTAGTTTTTTGTATTTTTTAGTAGAGACGGGGTTTCACCGTGTTAGCCAGGATGGTCTCGATCTTCTGACCTCGTGATCCGCCCGTCTCGGCCTCCCAAAGTGCTAGGATTACAGGCTTGAGCCACCGCGCCCGGCCGAGTCACAGCTCTTAAAAGCAGCGTGGACCCAATAAGCGAGCAGCAGCAAAATTTATTGTAAACAGTAAAAGAATTAACTTACCACGCTCCACAAAGTGACAGAAGCAAATTGCTGCTGGTGTGCGGCAGCCTGCTTCTATTCCCTTATCTGGCCCCCACCCACATCCTGATGATTGGTCCATTTTACAGAGAGCTGATTGGTCTATTTTACAGAGCACTGACTGGTCCATTTTACAGAGAGCTGCTTGGACCATTTTACATAGAGCTGATTGGACCATTTTGACAGGGTGCTGATTGGTGCATTTACAATCCTCTAGCTAGACAAACGTTCTCCAAGTCGCCACTAGGTTAGCTAGATACAGAGTATAGATTGGTGTATTCACAAACCTTGAGGTAGACACAGGGTGCTGATTGGTGTATTTACAATCCCTTAGCTAGAGGTAAAAATTCTCCAAGTTCCCACTAGACTCAGGAGCCCCGCTGGCTTCACCTAGTGGATCCCGCCCCAGGGCCGTGGGTGGAACTGTCTGCTAGTCCCATGCCATACACCCACACTCCTCAGCCCCTGGGCGGTTGATGGGACGGGGCACCGTGGAGCAGGGGGCGGCCAGCAGCCCACCGCTGGGGTTGGGGGAGGGTTTGGGCATGGCAGACTGCAGGTCCCAAGCCCTGCCCAGCGGGGAGGCAGCTGAGGCCCGGTGAGAAGTCAAGCGCAGGGCAGGCACTGCTGGGGGATCTGGCCCACCCACCCTCTGCAGCTGATGGCCCGGCTGCTAAGCCCCTCACTGCCGGGGGCCAGCGGTGCCAGCAGGCAGCTCCGAGTACTGAGCCCACCGAGCCCACGCCCATGCCTGCCAGAACTCGGGCTGGCCTGTGAGCCCAGCGCCCAGCTACGGTTCCCGCCCGTGCCTCTCCTTCCACATCTCCCCGCAGGCAGAGGGAGCCGGCTCCGGCCTCGGCCAGCCCAGAGGGGGGCTCCCACAGTGCAGTGGCAGGCTGAAGGGCTCCTCAAGCGCTGCCAGAGTGGACGCCGAGGCTGAGGAGGCGCCAAGAGTGAGGGCTGCTACCACATTGTCACCTCTCACTAAGGTTATGCAAGTATTCTCCTGTATTGTCTTATAATACTGTAAGTTTTCTTGATTACCTTTCAGTTTTTAGTAAATATGGAATTTAAAAACTATGGAATTGTGTATCGTGCAAGTTAGAGATCAGTTTTTTTTTCAATTTATTGCAAGTTACTAAAAATCAGTTTACAATGTCAAAAACTCTATTCTTGACACTTCACAGAAATTGTTCTCCAGAGGTTTGTAGCAGTGCTTTCCCACATCCTCGCCAACATGAAGGGTTACCCGTAGGGGTACTCTTTGCTCATTTCACTGCCAAAAGCAGTGTCTGGTTTGATGCTGCCCCTCTTTAATTACAGGTGAGACACTTTCTCCCTCACAATGACAGATCATTGTGGTGATATGTCACAATTCCATCTGTGGTCTGGGCTCAGGCAAGAGAGTTAAATTGCCCAGGTGCTTGGCAGAGGCTTATGTCAAAGTCAAACCTGCAGAAAGTTTTGGGGATGAGATTTAACAATCCTGCACATATCTTGTTTTCAGATATGAGAGTCAACCCCTCCTATATGTTGGGTCTAAGTACACAAGTCAGAATCTCACTAGTGGACTGAATTCATGCATGAGAGCCTCCCCGGGCCTCCCACCTCTTCTGCTGGCTTTGCCCTTGTGAAGTCACCACAGGTGTGCTTCTCCCAGCCCATCTGTGTCTGTGACACTCCTCCAGGGATCTCAGTGTTTTCATCCACATTGTCACCATTGCCCTCCTCCTGGCTTGTTTTCAGACATCGTTTTATTTTTTAATATCTTTCAGTCATTTTATTTTACATTGTCTCATAAACAGAATAGCATAATTTTGCATGTTAACCTAGTCCCAGAGGCTTTCCCCACTCAGTTTTATCCATTCATATATATTGACATAAGTATATTGTGTTTGTTCTCATTTCTGGCTGTTTTGTTTTCATTTCCTTACTTCTCCTCTTATATTAATACTATTGAGTTTTTCCTCAGCAAATGTCAAGACAGTGCTTGCAACCAATGTTTCAAATTTATACTTAATTTGCTTTCTTTGACTCTTATTCTTCCTGCTTTATGTAACAGGAAACAGATAAAGCCCACCACAAGAGCAATGTTAAGATAAAGTCAAACAAAAAAAGGGAAAACAGAAGCCCTAGAAAGAGTTTTCTGCAGCCACAGACCAGGCACTGCACTTTATTTGAAGTCCCCAGCTTTGGCAACATGGTTCAAGTGTAGGCTCCAAGACAGAGCTGGGGAGGGGCAGGCTCTTGCAGGACACTGGCTCAGAGGCGTCCCTCCCCCACTTCCCTGTACCTGGACAAAAACGGGAATCATGGGAAACGACTCATTGTCTCTGAACCTCAAGCTGGAATTGTGGTCTGTGTGTCCCAAAAAGATGGCTTTCTCAGCAGCAACTTTAAGCTCCTAGGGACTTTGGCTCCTGTGTGTGAGGGAGGAAGGAGGCGATGGGCCCAGGGCCATAGGGTACCTCAGTCTTCAATCCCCTTCCCTGCCATGGGGTCTGCAGTTTTGAACTACTGGAATGTGAATGCGTCTCTCAGTGATGCTTCCCCACCTTGGAAACAGACTAGCCACGTACCAAGCTGAGATGGAGGGAGCACAGCACATTTTAGGACAGGTCTTCTCCTTTTAGAAAGAAAAACAAAGTTAAGTTATTTGAAAACTGCAGGTTTAGGAAAGAAAAATGCTAAGTTTTATAAGACCAGAAACCTGAAACACAGCCTTCAGAAGACCCTCCTGGACCCAGGGGCCGCCTTGACCTGCTGTTGGACCACCTCCCTATGGTCTGTCCAGCTGCCAGACCTTTGGGATCCGGGATCTTTGCTCTGGGATCTTTGCTGGGCTCGCATGGATGGGACACACCACTTTACCTTTATGGTCCCAGAAATTCATGACACTGGCAGAGAAACCCTGCCCAGCTCTCCAGAGCCCGGGCCCCTCTCCTCTGCCCCAGAGCTTCACCTGATGGAGGCTGCACTGCCAGTCTCCTGGATATCTCAATCTGGTTTAAATATTAACTTGCAAAATTTCTCAAGCGTTTTAAAGGAAGGATTTCAATTTTCCATCCTCCTTACCCCTTCAAGTCATCCCTCATTTATCCCTAACTCCAAAATGAGAAGATACTAATTTTGTACCTGTTTCTACTAAAGAATTTCTATAAGATTATCCAACAAAACCCACTGGCCATCCTGGCACTTCCTGGAGCCCCCAGCTAACTGGAAGTATGCATTGCTGTAATTTAGTGCCCCAACCCCAATAACTCCTTCACATGAGAAAGAAGCAAAAATTAAACACAAATGATCTGGAGGAGCAAAATTAGCTGTTTAAATAATCAGCTGGCTCAGTGCAGCTTGGCACAGGACACACAGTGGATGTGAGTTGGCTTTGAGCTCCTTGGTCTCCAACCATCATCTTGGACAAAAGCTCAGCCTCGGGGAGCCCCATTCTCGCTTGTAAAGATGTGACAGGAACCACCTCCTAGACCTCGCGTCAGGGTTAAGTGAATAGCATTTGCAAAAATGACTGTGAAAGTGACTCACACTTGGCTGGGCATGGTGGCTCATGCTTGTAATCCCAGCACTTCAGGAGGCCGAGACAGGCAGATCGTGATTTCAAGAGATCAAGACCATCCTGGCCAACATGGTGAAACCCTGTCTCTACCAAAAATACAAACTTAGTTGGGCGTAGTGGCATGTGCCTGTAGTCCCAGCTACTCAGGAGGCTGAGGCAGGAGGATCACTTGAACCCGGGAGGCGGAGGTTGCAGTGAGCTGAGATCACACCACTGCACTCCAGCCTGGGTGACAGCGAGGCTCCGTCTCAAAAAAAAAAAAAAAAAAAGTGACTCACACTTACTTGGCAAAAGATAAATTTGAATTTCTTTCCTTTTTCCTCCTGAAGGCCCTTTACCATCCAGCAACAAGCCAACATGGCTCAGTTTACTGATTCTGGGTAAAAGTACCTTGCTGCATTTCAGAAAGATGTTTAACAACAAAATTGACAAAAGGTTATCTGATCATTTGAATAGAGATTTCTCCCAACAGGATATACAAATGACCAATAAGCATATGAGAAGATGTTCAATGTTACTAGTAAATGCAAATGAAGACTACAGTGAGATGTCACTTCACAGCCACTAACTTGTCTGCAATCAAAAGGCAGATTATAATAGGGATGTGGGGAAATTGGAACCCTCATAGACTGCTGGTAGGGATAAAGAGTGGTGCAGCCACTTTGGAAAACAGTTTGGTAGTTCATGAGAAAGTTAAACAGTTGCCAAATCACCCAGCAACTCCACTCCTAGGTCTATATTCGAGAGACTTGAAAACATACATTCATGCAAAAACCCATACACTGATGTTCACAGCAGCATAATTCACAATGGCCGAGAGGTGTAAATAACCCAAATGTCTATCAACTGATGAACAGATAAAACGTGGTATAGCCATACAACGGAATATTATTCTACCATCAAAAGGAATGATACTAGTTACAGAATGGATAAACCTTAAAGACATTATTATGTTCAGTGAAAAAGCTGGATACTAAATGCCACATGTTGTCTGATTCTTTTTATATGAAACGACCAGAATAGGCACATTCAAAGAGACAAAAAGCAATCAGTGGTTGTCAGGGGCTGGGGGAAGGGAAATTGGGGAGTGATGGCTAAGGAGTTTGATTTTTGGAGGGGGATGTGATGAAAATGTTCTGAAATTATACTGTGACAATAGTTGCACAACTCTGAATATACCAAAACACCCTAAAATATACACTATAAAGGGGTGTAGAATTGTATCTAAATAAAGCTGTTATTTAAAAGATTGTATGTTTAATTCTAAGTAAAGAATTGTCAATGAGTTGAAATAATTTCCCAAGTAAGTTGATAGTTTCTTGTTCTTGCCTAAGAAAGTGTTAGTTTCAAATATGTATTTTTGATCCAGCAGGAACTGAAACTGGAATTTAGCAAGCGCACAGCCAAGCCTGGACCCTAAAAGAGAAGTGAGGAAGGGTGAGGATTCAGAACACAAATCCAGAAAGAAGACAAGTGTGATGAGGGGGTGACAAGGAAGACCCACAAGGCCACCGTGAGCTTCCCCAGGCTAACACAGCCACTGGTCTCAGGGCAGTGTGGAGTATCAGCCTTGCCCGAGGCCGGGGCTAGGGCAGCCCCGCTCTCTTCCTCTCTTCACTGTTATCACAGCCAGAGCAGCTGTGAAGTGCCCATGAGGCAGCTCCTAAAATGGTGTTTCAACAATGTGCCTGACCAGATGATGCAGCAAAGCTATTTTCTGTGCTTCTTGGACTGATAACTGAAAACAAATTATGCAGAGTAATATTAGGAGCTAAGGGTTTTGAATTAGATTTTTTTCTTTAGCTATGAAGAGTTATTCTGTTACCATATTTTGAGCTGTGGTGGATTTGTCTATAATTCCTAGGTGGATTTGTGTACTTACCTTAAAAGCTCTGTGATTGTTCCTTTAACAAATATCTAAATAAATCATTAAACTTTTTCAACATGGTGAAACTACAGCTTGACTCCACAGCACATAACCTAACATATAAAAGGACCCAGAGGGCCAGGCACCATGGGTCACGCCTGTAATCCCAGCACTTTGAGAGGCCAAGGTGGGCGAATCACGAGGTCAGGTGTTTGAGACCAGCCTCACCAACATGGTGAAACCCCATCTCTACTAAAAATACAAAAAAGCCGGGCGTGGTGGCATGCACCTGTAATCCCAGCTACTCAGGAGGCTGAGGCAGGAGAATCGCTTGAACCTGGGAGATGGAGTTTGCAATAAGCTGAGAATGCACCACTGCACTCCAACCTGGGCAACAGAGCGAGACTCCATCTCAAAAAAAAAAAAAAAAAAAAAACCCAGAGAGTCTCGGTTGGAGACATTAAGGGTATGTCTGAGAGCCCTTGGGATCTGCTCACGTTCTCTATCAGCCCCAGGTAGGATCTTGCCTAAGCTGTTCCACAGCTATGAACATCTAGCCCATGGGCAATGCCTTTTAAAAATGAGTTAAAAGACTCACACACCTTTATTCAACAAAACTCTGCATATGTCGTCTCGGCCTCATGGAACTGATAGCTGACCCTTCAGAAATGTCATGGTCCCTAACCTCTCCTTGCTATTTATTTATTTATTTATTTATTATTTTAATTTTATTTATGTATTTATTTTTAGATGGATGGGATTACAGGCACATGCACCACCACTCCCAGCTAATTTTTGTATTTTTAGTAGAGACGGGGTTTCGCCATGTTGACCAGGCTATTCTTGAACACCTGACCTCAGGTGATCCGCCTGCCTCGGCCTCCCAAAGTACTCTTTGCTATTTTTTTTTTTTTTTTTTTTTTGAGACGGAGTCTTGCTCTGTAGCCCGGGCTGGAGTGCAGTGGCTGGATCTCAGCTCACTGCAAGCTCCACCTCCCGGGTTTACGCCATTCTCCTGGCTCAGCCTCCGGAGTAGCTGGGACTACAGGCGCCCGCCACCTCGCCCGGCTAGTTTTTGTATTTTTAGTAGAGACGGGGTTTCACCATGTTACCCAGGATGGTCTCGATCTCCTGACCTCGTGATCCGCCCGTCTCGGCCTCCCAAAGTGCTGGGATTACAGGCTTGAGCCACCGCGCCCGGCCACTCTTTGCTATTTTTAACCCATATTATAGATTTAGATTTTTGTTTTGTTTTGTTTGAGAATAAGAAGATAATTTCAAGCTGGGCATGGTGTCACACACCTACATTCCCAGCAGTTTGGGAGGCCAAGGTGGGAGTGTCACATGAGCCCAGGAATTCAAGACCAGCCTGGGCCACATGATGAGACCCCGTCTCTACCAAAAAAAAAAAAAAGCAGCAGCTAGTTTTGTTCCTTATTTCATTCCTTTATGCACAAGCCCCTTTAAAATACACTTGACATGAATAGCCGGCCTTGCCTCCAGCTCCTCCACACGGAATCTGGCAATCCCAGGTTCCTCAGCGCTCCTTAGGGTGGACCTTCCATCGACAGTGTTTAAAATCACAGACTGTAGGGTCAGACAGGCCTGGATGTGGATTCTGGGTCTCCTGCTGATCCCCCGAGTGGACTTCCTGAAGTCTCTCCTGTGCGGCAGGTGGTGCTGGAGCCTGAGATGCCTGCATCGGGCTAGGGGGTGCTCAGCCTCTGCCCACTGCAGCCATGACCTCTTCAGGTGGCCCCAGCCCTCTCTGTCGTGAAGCCCAACCGGGCACAGGACGTCCACGAACAGTCCACGTCTGCGCTAAACTTGGTGGAAAAATGGCCTCTCCGTAGCGATTGTGTCCTTGGTTTGCAAGCCTCGAATTTGCACCTCTTTTTTGAGGTGGCAGTTTAGGGTTGACTCTGGCAGCGTTTTCTGAATGTGTCTGCCTGTGTGTCCCCACCTTGTTCCACCCCACAAGGGTTGTACTCTGCCAGCCCTGCCAGCCCTCCCTGATAGGCCCTAATGCAATGAACTTTAAAGGATCTACCACAAAACTAGAAAGGCTGCTGTTTGGTCCTGAGAACATTATTCTCTTTTCAATCTGTCTCTTTCCAGAGAGCAAACAGTTTATAAAGACTGACAAATTGCTACACATAGTCAAGAAGTAGATAAAATCTTCCCATTACACAGAAGAGCCATGATGTCAGCTCTGTTCCATCCTGGACTTGGCTCAGAGAGTTAGTGGGCAAACGAGCATCCTGTCAGCAGCCTTAGTGTAAAAACCAGCCACCGACGAGCTCTGATGACCTGAAAAGGTCAAGTACCAGCTGCATTTTCAGATCCAGAGATGTGTCTGTCCCATGTTACGCTGGGTATCAAATTAATTGAAACCTATAGAACTTTGAAATACTTTAAAACCATCATAAATATAATGGATGGAGCAGTGAGAACAGAAGCCTATCCTGTGTGAGGTGGGCACACAGGAAATATGTGTTAAATATAGAAAGGAAGAAAATAAAGGAGAGAGAGAAGAAGGGAGAAGGGGAAAGAAGGAAGAAAAGTAGTCCCATAGTGGAAGATGAGGGGAAGAGACAGAAGGAGGAGGAGGAGGACAGACGAGGGAGGAGGAGGAGAACAGACGAGGGAGGAGGAGAACAGACGAGGGAGGAGGAGGAGAACAGACGAGGGAGGAGGAGAAGAAGGACAGACGAGGGAGGGGGAAGGGTGGGGAATGGGTGGGGAGGGGGAGGGGGAAGGGCTGGGGAGGGGAGGAGAAGTGAGGGGGAGGGGGAAAGGGAGGGGAGGGAGATGAGGAGTAGGGAGGATAAATGAGGAGGGGAGGGGACGGGGGAGGATGGACAAGGAGAAAGAGGAGGAGGAAGAAGGCTTGCAGGCGAGGCCCAGGCCGGTACTGGGGTGAGGGAAGGGAGTGCCCCCTGCAGAACAGGAGGGTGTTGCCCTCGGGTGTGCAGGGCTCACCTGAGGAGCCTCCTTCATTCTGAGCCCTGAGCGCCGCCTCTGCCTCACTCCCATCCCCACCCTGCAATGGTGAAGCCAAAGTTGATACATCAGTGGCTGCTGTGTGTTTTCTCCAGGTCAGTAGGACATGGGCCTGCTGGACATCACAGCCCTTTGGCCGTGGCTCTGCCGGGTTTGATTGCCACACTATTCCCTGCTGCCAAATCAGTCAGCGCCACCAGAAGGGTCACACAAGGCCACTCTCAGGACTCCCAGACCTCCTCTGTCTCAGAGAAGAACGAGGCCACTATAAAAGGGCGATGTCTTTGGCCTTAGGGTGCATGTCAGCCCCTCTGGTTGCTATGTGGATAGAGCTCCAGATGTGAGGGAATGTTCTAGAAATGCGACCTGGGCAGCTGATGGAGTCCAGGCCCTTCGGGTGCTAACACTGTGAAACGTCTCTGTTCCAGAAATGGTTGCCAAGCCTGGAGGTCAGACTTGCTTAGCAGAGAAGGCAAACTCCGCTGAACTACAGCTGGGTTCAGCACATGGGTCTGGTCGGGAAACACACATTGAAACTTTATTAAAACCAGCAAGACTGACACAGGCGGTGGAGTGTAACGTCTGTCCCATGTTACACTGAGCTTGTTTTCAGGTCCGGAGATGTGCCACACCGGGCTGAAGCCACTCGTGAAATGTCATTCTGTTCACGCAGCTGTAAAGCTCTCAGTATTTACCAACTAGGACTTTTCTTGTACAGGTATTTGTTTAATTGTCTTCTCTCCTCAACAGTAACTATAATGTCCTAAAACTCCGTAGACAATAAATAGTTCTTTAAAGACCAGATTTAGTTTTTATGTAACCCACAGGTTGGGGTAGGGGAACCACAAATTGTACTAACCCTCAGAACAGTGGCGAAGTGGAAAGAACACCTTAAACTGAACCCTTAGGGAATCCATCTGTAAAACCCCACTGCCTCTCAGATTCTGTGATCTGGGCCCCGAGACAACTTTCAGAGTCCCTCGCCTGCATAAGTGGGTGTCTGGCGAGAGACTTTCAAAAAATGAAATGCCCCAGGCCAGCAGCCATCGCCTAACAAGGACCTTAGAGAAAAGCCCATGGACGCATGGAGAAATGGTGCCCACTAGCGGCAATCTCCAGAATGGACGTCCTGTGAAGTAGATGCGGCCAGCAGTGGCTCACACCTGTCAGCACCTCAGGAGGCTGATAAGACGGCGGGTGGTGGGGGACGGGGCGGATTGCTTGAGTCTGGAAATTCAAGACCAGCCTAAGCAACACAGTGAGACCCTATCTCTACAAAACATACAAAAACTAGCCGGGTGTGGTGGTGCCTATGGTCCCAGCTACTCAGGAGGCTGAGATGGGAGGATTGCTTGAGCCTGGGAGGTTTAGGCTGCAGTGAGCAGAGATCCCACCAACACACTCCAGCCTGGGTGACTGAGGGAGATCTTGTCTCAAAAACAAATAAAAAAGATGCCGCTGACTGAAGTACCCGGGCAAATTAACCAGACACTTGGAGATTTTCTCATTTTCTACGAGGCTGAGGGGAAAATTTAAGGAGCCCACAATTCCAACACCCCATCACTCTTTCTCATGTTTTTCCCCATGTTTTCATCAAATCATAAATTGTGGCAAAATAATGTCTAATTCTCAATACATACAAAGTAACCCAGAATAAGGAGGACTGATCAAGAAGAATGTCACCGATCACCGAGTGCCACATTCACTGGAATCAGCAGTTCGTAAGCATAGTTACCTGTGTGGCGTTGGGCAGGGGGGCTGTAGTGTGTGTGTGTGGTCTGTGTTGTGTGCACTAGTGTGTGGTGTGTGATGTGTCTGTGGGGTATGTGTGTGGTATGTTGTGTGGAGTATGTCTGTTGGGTTTGTACTAGTATGTGGTGTATGGTATGTTGTGTGTGGTGTGTGTGGACTAGTGTGCGGTGTGTAGTGTGGGGGGGTGTGCACCAGTGTGTGGTGTGTATGTGTGGTGTGTGTCTATCTCCAGATTAGATGATTTCATGCTTTTTTCAGTGAACCACTGCTGTCATTTTAAAAAATTATCCTCAGCACTATGTTTCAGGCGATAATGATAATTCGTCTTGGCATAAGCAAACTGTGTGTTAATAAAATATTTTTGGCACTGAACAACACCTGTAAGCATTGTAGATTATCCAGAGGCAGTTTTTTTTCACATATCACTGTAGGGAGCTTTTCCTCATTCATCTTACGGGCCCTAAGTCACTGCGTTCCAGCCAGAAGAGGTTCTCTGCATTCCCTGAATGCCCTGGGCCTTCTCCCAACCCCACTCCCTCCCCTATCCACTGGGCCAACCCATCCTTCAGTTCCATTTTGGCATCCCTTTGAGGACTGCCACTGTGGCCTCCACAGACATCAAGCCTGTGTTCGCAGGGCCCTCCACAATCTGCACTCCATCACCCGCTCCTGGCAGAACACTGGCACAGGAGACCAAAGCACGCGTGAATGAGTCAATCAGAAGAACAACTTGTACTAGAAAGTGCTTTCCCAAATTTGACATCAAAGTTGAGATCAGTGAACACTTTCATGGCTCATGACAAAGTTCATATCCACCTAACAAAAAATGAGGGCATTATTCAGTTAATTTAATAGTGAGAAAGATAATCAGATAACCAGCTAGAGATAACAACATTTCTGAATTGGCTGTTACCCTCACGTCCGCAGGGCTGGGCCCATGTCTGCGGACAGCAGTCTTTGAGAAGCTGCAGAGGGAGCCTGTGCAGGATGACTAGTGCTGCTGTGTCCTGCAGGTGGTGGGACAGGATGCTAGGAAGAAAAGGCGTCCGGCACCTCAGGATGCTCTGTCCGGGTGGCTCAGCTTGCTTCTCGTAGCCTCCCAGTCCTTTTACTGCAGTTTCAGGGGGTGATGCTGGCGACGCGGAGCCTGGCAGATTCCTCTCCAGGCTTCCCTTCACCCCGCAGAGCTTCCCCACACTGGCAGAACTCGATCACTGCCACCCAGAGGGCATCGTCTCTGAAGAGGCAGGGAGAGGGGGGAAGCTGCAAACCCCAGGCTGATGTTCTCGGTGTCCCCACAGCCTGCTTTTGCCTTAAAACCCCAGGTATACTCACGAATGGGTACGACACCCAAGAGGCCATTGTCAGCTCAGGGACTTGGTTTTAGTTGCAGCTTTGGGACCTCGGTTAGGTAAGTTACCCTCGCTGGGTCTTACTTTCCACATCAGTAAGTGCCACAAAGCTTAACATTTCTAAGCCAACAGAAAGCCTCAATTTTAATTAACAAACATTTACTTATCAATCATTTTTTACCTGGATGGAGGTTAATTCAAAAAAAAGGTATTAACCCAGAAGGTTTTTCTTTTTAAGAGTGTTAGTGGGGTGCTCATGTCCCGGCGGGAAAGCTCTGAACTTCCTCTGCCCAACTCTGCAGGCGACGCTTACAGCCCCTGTCTGTGGGGTCCAAGTGGACCTGGAGGTCTCCAAGGCAGCACCGGAGCAGACCTGCAGCTGCAGAGTGTGAAGAAACGCAAGGTAGATCGAGATTTGACGTTTGGATAGATGTTAATTCTGAACCCGAGAACTGTCTTTGTAAAATGACAACAAAGACATATTTGCCAATCATTGACTTCTTAATCGTGGCTTTTGCTCTTTCAAAGCCTCAACATTTTGCAGTTTCAGCCAACAGAATTCTCTAACTTTGTAAACTGCTCTCGTGTGGCGACAATACCACCTCACTAATCAGTGAGAAGGGTGATTGTTCTCTCTTCCTTTCAGAGTCATTTAAATTCTTGAGAAACCACTTGGCATATTTAATATTCTGGTCATACTGAAAATCCAAGTCTTGTTTTCCTGACCATATTTCAGGAACTAGTTTAAGGAAGGAATTATCTTTTAAAACCACAAAACACAGATTTTTACACACTCAATTTCACAAAACTCAGTATTGCAGAATTGCAAACATGCTCTGTGACTCAGTCTCCAGGGCTTAACTTCCCCCTTGTAGTAAATTTAGAGGGTCCTGAAATTTTATCTTCTTTAACAAGGGCAAATACTGGGAGAGAATGTAAGGAGAGGAAAATTAACAGAACATTCTGTTAGACAAACCAGCCTCGGGCATGTACATATTTGGCAGAGCTCTAATTTTGTTTGCTAACCTCTGATCACTACCTGAAATGGTCTCTGCAGGATATCAAGGCATCAGCAGTGCTGTACTCCCGGAGCATCTAGGTGAGAATCCAGTCCCTGGCCTTTCTCAGCTTCTGGAGGCCACCTGCACTCCCGGCTCATCTACCTACCTTCCCCCTCCCCTCCCCTCCCTTCCCTTCCCTCCTTCTCCTCCTTCCTTCCTATCTTTAAAGCCAGCAGCAGCATCTTCCAGTCTCTCTGACTCTCACCCCTGCTGCCCACTTTCACGTGTAAGAACTCTTGTGATTACATTACACCCAGCCACACAACCCATCTTAACTTAATCACCTCTTACAAAGTCCATTTTGTCATGTGAGGTAATACATAATATTTGTGAGCCCTATCAGTTTAACCAGTTAGTAAGTGTGGTAGAGGACACAATGATGGAAGGTTTTGAGGAAAGAAAAATAGCTCAGAGCAGTCTGAACTATTTGAAAGATGCAAAATTTATCAGGACGTGAGTGTGAGACTCACTTCAGTCACTGCTCCCCATGCCACAGGGGCAATTGTTTAAGGCATTTTGTTCCTACTGCTGAGTCACCCATTATTGTCACGTTTCTGGAGTCTGTGAGACAAAGAAAAATCTATAGTCAGTCAATAGCTTATGTTGTTTTAATGTAAATTCTTGATAAACAACCTAAGTTGCTTTCTTTCGTATGTTAAAATCTATTTGCATTTCTTTCCCTGTGAACTGTTTTTTGTCCTTCTCCTGAACCATTGATCTCTTCCCACTTACTTATTACATATATGTAAAGGGAATACTGGCTCTACGTTATAAGGAAATTCGCATTTTGTAATAGGTTTCCAATTTTTCCTAGGTTGTCTTTTGACTTCCTTTGCTGTTTGTGCACACATTTTTATTTTATTTTATTTTTTTGGTAATGAGAGTGCGTTGCTCTTGTTTTTAAAATGTTGACTACATTCTGGGGAAGGAAGGCTCAGCTAAAGCCCCACTTTCCATTGCTCAGCCACCTGCTTTTTGCCCGGGTGGGTGGTCCGGCCCCGAGCCCTCCTGAGTCTCTCGCCAATGCCCAGACGCGCCGCAGTGATTCCGGGGAGGCCGCGCTCTCGCCCCACGGCGGCCAGAAGCCCACGTGCCAGGAGAGGAATCGGAACCAGCAACTCAGGGCCGGTTTCCCGCGCCAGATGGGACTCGTTTGCTGGGGACTTCCGGGGCGGGGCCTGTCTGGAGCGGAAGAGCCTGGGCGGCCCACCGGGACTGGGCGGAGGTGCGGGTCTGCGGCCTTCGAGTTCTGTGGCGGCGGCGGCGGCGGGCGCGGGCACAGGCACGGGGCGTGGCGCGGAGCGGGCAGGAGGCGCGCGCCGGGCGGCGGGGTGCGGCGTGAGGCCGGGCCCGCGCGGCCATGAACCTAGAGCGGCTGCGGAAGCGCGTCCGGCAGTACCTCGACCAGGTGGGCGGCCCGGGCTGGGAGTGCGGGGCCCGGGCAGGCCGCGCCGGGTCCATTTCCGCGTGGCGTGGGGCTGGGGTGACTGCCGTCAGGGCTCTTGCTGGGGAAGGACTGGCCCGGCCCTGGGCCTTCATGTGGGACCAGCAGCGCTGTCTCCGCCTTACCCCGAAGGGAGCGGCCCCTGCCGCTTCGCAGCCCGGGGAGTGGAGGCCCCGGAGCGCAGGGGGCGCCTCACTCGGGTCTGAGCCTCGTTCTGCGTCTGGCGCGGAGGAGGTGCCCAAGAAACACCGACTACTCAGTGCAAGTTGAAGGACAATTTTTGAAGGAAAGTTGCAGGGCTAGCGAATAAAACGTTTTTGAGAGGTTTAGTTGTAATTTTTATTGGACTGAGTTTAAGTGAATAAAGATGTGCAGAAGCCTGTTGTCTGAAATCAGTACTTTAAAAATTCTCGTTAACTATGTCTGTGTTCCCTGCACTACCTTTGAGTGAATAACAGTGTTTAAGGAAAGAAGTGTCTTCGAGAATCAGCAGCATCAGTTTTATCTATAATGTTGTTTATTTTTTGTTGAAATGCTTGCTCTTTCAGGAAATTGGAAAGGAAGGGAAAGAAAAGCCATGGTAATGCAGAATTTTCGGAATTGGGTGCTAAATGACGTGGCCACATGTTCGCAGTCCATTTGGAGGGCGGTGTTTTTGTTTACCATAAGTCAGCTGAATTCAGTGTTTTGTGATCGTAGTGAGGAACATGACAGGCCCGGTTTCCAGACGGAGACTCCGGTATTGAGCATATTTGTAACCATCCCGTTGCCATTCCTCCTGCCTCGGGCTGGCAGCAGTGGTCCTGGCTTGCCTCCAGGGGAACTGAGGCAGAGACTGTAGAAGACTGAGGACCGAGGAGCAGAACAGGGACTAAAGCTAGCCGTAGGTCACTGGGTGGCTGGTTCTCATTGTCGGCTCCTTAATTTTTGTTAGACTTGGAGGAGGCGAGTTCTTCCCCATGCTCAGTGAAGCTTAGTTAATTTATGTGTGTGTGTTTTTAAATTTGAGTGTTATTAAAACTGCAACTGTTTTATATAAGGTATTTGAGTATAGTGTTCTATCTACTAAAATTCACTTTGGGATCCATTAACAGATCGTTGAAAGTGTTATATAAATAGCACAAGAATTGTTAGACTAGTTTTTGCTGTTTCACTTGCATTTCACTTGTATGTTTCGCGATGCATTTTTACAGTGTATGAGTTTTAAAAAATTGTCTTCATGAGTTGTATATACACAGATATTACAGTAATATTTGTATTGTGACATTGAACTAAAATTCACCCGATGTGAGATATAAGATAGAGATGTAACAAATTGTTGTTTTGAGATGTAGATTTATTACATAGAATTATAATGATATTAGATACCAGTTTAAGACTGTTGAAATAACGGGGCAGTTACCACTTTTTTTTTTTTTTTTTTGATATGCAGCAACAGTATCAAAGTGCTCTATTTTGGGCAGATAAAGTAGCTTCACTCTCTCATGGTAAGTGACAATGCTAATTGTTTTTCTGATTAATCTTAAATTTTTTTCTATTTCACCTTGTACCTCTGACCACTTACGTGCATTTTTCCCTCCAGAGGAACCCCAGGACATCTATTGGCTGGCTCAGTGTCTTTACCTGACAGCACAGTATCACAGAGCCGCCCACGCACTCCGGTCACGGAAACTGGACAAAGTAAGTAACGGTATGAACTTCAAAGCTCTTCAGAGCTTTAAAAAAATGTCATTAGTGGTCGAGTGCGGTGGCTCACACCTGTAATCCCAGCACAATATCACAGAGCCGCCCTTGCACTCCGGTCACGGAAACTGGACAAAGTAAGTAATGGTATGAACTGTAAAGCTCTTCAGAGCTTGAAAAAAATGTCATTAGTGGTCGAGCACGGTGGCTCACACCTGTAATCCCAGCACTTTGGAAAGCCAAGGCGGGTGGATCGCGAGGTCAGGAGTTCAAAACCAAGATGGTGAAACCCCGTCTCCGCTAAAAATACAAAAATTAGCTGGACGTGGTGGCAGTCACCTGTAATCCCAGCTACTCGGGAGGCTGAGGCAGAGAATTACTTGAACCTTGGAGGTGGAGGTTGCAGTGAGCTGAGGTCACACATTGCACTCCAGCCTGGACAATCCGTCTCAAAAAAAAAAAAGTCATTAGTGTTTTAGGTGTATATTCCATTATGTTGAAGTTATTTAAATTTATGCAATTTTTCTTTGTTTTTGTTTTTGTTTTTTTGAGGTCTCTGTGTCACCCAGGAGTGCAGTGGGATGATCGTGGCTCACTGTAGCCTCAGACTCCTGGGTTCGAGTGATCCTTCTGCCTCAGCCTCCCTAGTAGCTGGGACTACAGGTGCATGCCACCACACCCAGCTAATTTTAAAATTTTTTTGGTACAGACGGGGCCTCACTATGTTGCCCAGGCTAGTCTTGAACTCCTGGTCTCAAGCAGTCCTCCTGCCTTGGTCTCCCAAAGTGCTGGGATTATAGATGTGAGTCATCACAGTAGGCCCAATTTTTTTTACCGAATGTGAAGGGAAAATGTCTTACACCTCATTTGTCACCTTCTTTTTCCCCATCTCCCGTCTAGTCTAAATTCTGAAGACTGTTTTCTAAACAGCTGTGAAATCATGGATATTCCTTTTCCTCCCCACTCATATGTGTCAGGCCTTTGATTCTTTGTCTGTTCTGTTACAGCCTCTCTTCTTGTCTCTTTTCCACAGTAACAGTTTTTCTCTGCTCACCTTCCCTGTGTCCAGTTCATCTTGTGAACTGTTACAGGGGTGAGTAGTCTTCCTAAAACACAGATGTGATTATATTCCCACAGGGTCATTCAGTGACTTCCCATTACCTACAGGATAAAGTCAGATGCATCAGTAGGTCTGTGAGGCCCTCCATGATTTCTCTCCAGTCTGCGTCTAATCCACCACCATCAATACCTGGAGCACGTGCTCCAGTCACGTGGGACTGCTGTGAGCTCCTTGGACACCCAGCAGTTATTCACACTCAGTGCTTGAAGTGCTGCCGAGCGCTCCACTCCTCTGACCACTTACTCGCTGCCTCACTTGCTCTCCTGCAGATGTTTCCTTCTCCACCTGGCTGGTGCTTTCTGTGACCCCCTTTCGTCATGCTTACCTGTTGTGCTTAGTTCATGTATTCCCTACCGTAACCTCCTGGGGCAGGGCCTTTTTGAATCCTTGGTGCCTAGTAAACAGTAGGTTCATAATAAATATGGTTTAACAAGACTGGAATTTTATGTTTTTAAGTGCAAGAGTAAAACAAGAAATTATGAAATTAGCTCTATTTTATGCTTATGGCTTGCTTTGAAAGTGAAAATACGTATTATTTTGACCACTATTTAAACAAATTAATTTCTTTCCTAGTTGTATGAAGCATGTCGTTACCTTGCAGCTAGGTGCCATGTAAGTATGCTCACAATTTCATTTTTATTTGGTTGAATAAAATGAGTGTTATGCATCCCTTATATATGTGTGAGAATTTTAGTGATGTAGCTTAGCAGGTTAGTAAAGTATTTCACAAGGAAGTGTTCTTTTCCTTAGTATTGTTTGCTGTAAAATACTGATTCTTCATTTACTAAAAGCTGACATGCATGAAGAAAATTCTACTTTAGACATTTTATATTTAAGTAATGGATATAATATATATTATCCTTTAAAAATCTGGATCATATGTTTAGTGTTAGAAATTGTGGGTGATGAGTGGCATTTCTGTTTTCCCCATAGTATGCTGCAAAAGAGCACCAGCAGGCCCTTGATATTCTTGATATGGAAGAGCCAATCAACAAAAGATTATTTGAAAAATACTTGAAGGATGAAAGTGGCTTCAAAGATCCCTCCAGTGACTGGGAAATGTCACAGTCTTCAGTAAGTAGTACTGTTAGCACACCTCAGTAACAGCAGGGAGAATTGCCCCCATTATGTGGTAGAAATACATTATCTTCTTTTACCGGAGTGTTACTATATTAAAACAATTGTG
The DNA here is from genome assembly GCF_003255815.1 of Theropithecus gelada. Taxonomy (NCBI): domain Eukaryota; kingdom Metazoa; phylum Chordata; class Mammalia; order Primates; family Cercopithecidae; genus Theropithecus; species Theropithecus gelada. The sequence goes on from NC_037685.1 coordinate 52,471,058, forward strand.
GTTGCCAATTTATTTGATTTGCCCACCAAAACCAAAAAAGATTCTGAGACATTTCTGAGCCCTCAGTTGGAAGCTGTAATTGTACCTGCAGATGCCTGCATCCAAAATAGGCTGGCTTGAAATCTTCCTTCTCCGATGTCTTAAGCTACTCCCTAAAAGTGGAATAATTTTTCTCCTTCTTTCTGTGTTTCAACAGTGTTTTGGACCTACACCAAGAAACTTCGATTAGCTTACATTGTTTCTTTCCAGGAAATGGTTTTGTGTTCCTGTTTGCTTCAAAGTACATTGCTATGTAATTTTGTGTATTTCAGTTTGTATACTTCATATCTCCATGAAATTGCACATTCCTTGCTGGCAGAAATTGTATAATAACTTATTAAGTGACATTTATAGATCACTAATCTGGATTTTTTTTAAAAAAATAAAAACTTATTGAGGTTTAATTCATATGCCATGCAGTTCACCCATTTAAACTGTATGGTTTGATTCCTTTTAGTATATTCACAGAGCTTTGCAAACCTCACGATGGTCAATTTTAGAATATTTTTATTATTCAGAAAGAATCCCTGTAAGCCTTATCTGACCTACCTACCAATTTATCTTTTTTCCCACATCTTTTTTTTTTCCTTAATTAAGACGGGGTCTTTACTCTGTTGCCCAGGCTGGAGTGCGGTGGCACAGTCACAGCTCACTGCAGCCTCAACCTCCCAAGCTCAAGTGATTCTCCCACATCAGCCTTCCGAGTAGCTGGGACTACAAGCACATGCAACCACAGTCAGCTAATTTTTTAAAAAATGTTTTGTAGAGACAGGGTCTCACTGTGTTGCCCAGGCTGGTCTCAAACTCCTGGGCTCAGGTGATCCTCCTGCCTTAGTTTCCCAAAGTGTTGGGATTACAGGCATGAGCCACCGCACCTGGCCCATTTATTCTTTATATTTTTGGTAGAACTTTATTCATCTACTTTTCATCTTAGATAGTTATTTTTAAGCATAAAAGAATATTACGCATTCTAGGTTTTTTTTTTTGTCTGTTTTTTTTCTGGCCACTCATTAATTTATGTGTTGGGAAGCACATTCTTCTGCTAAGAAATGCATTTATGAGAGTGTCTGGTACAGTCATTATTTTAGGACCTCTTATCCATTAACTTACCTGCCACGAAATGTGTGATTTATTTGTAATGATTGTTATCGATTTTGTGAAATTATATTTTTTTCAAAAGCGAGTCCTAGGATATTGCTTATCTTGAAGACTCTCATAATTCATTATTTTTTCTAAAATTTTACTTTACGAATCTTCTTCATATCCTTAATGATTTTAGCTGCCTGTTGCTGGATCATCTTTCAATTCAGTTTGAGGTCCAGAGTCTAGAATGTGCATCAGATTTCCATATCTTCTTGTTTATGGTAGTCGTGAGATGGCCATTGAACACCTTACCATGTGCTAGCACCACAGAGAGGGTAGCATCTCTAGACCTCAGAGTTCTATAAGTTAGTGTTTTTACCCTTTTACAGATGAGGAAAGGAAATGGAGGCCAAGAGAGGTTCAATCACTTGTCCAAGGTTACAAGTGGCAGAGCTGGGGCTTGAACTCGGGTCTGTCCTGCCCCAGCAGGCCATTATGCTGACTGCTCTGACCACTGTGCTGCATTGCTGCCAGTTTCTGCTCATGAAGATCCTTTTGAGGGGTGTCTACCTATCACACTGTCAATCTTGGAGTTTTATACACATGCATACACACTCTGTTTGCCATCTCTAAATCATTGCACTGTTTTGGACAAAACAGGTAATGAACCTAGTAGCTGTGACATGGACTTTTGTTATAAAGATGTGTTGGAACAGAGCGGTTAGAGCCCAGGGAAGGTGAATTGAAGAAACTTTGCTGTTTTTTTGTGTGTGTCTGTATGTGTGTGTGTTTTTATTCATGCCTTGAGAGTTGTGATTAAATCCCTTTAAATGCAATAAAAACTTCTCAGTATTCTAAGACACAATTCTCTATCAAAAGTTAAGTTTAAGGGCCAGGCATGGTGGCTCATGCCTGTAATCTCAGCGCTTCGGGAGGCCAAAGTGGGAGGATCACTTGAGGCCAGGAGTTTGAGAGCAGCCTAGGCAACACAGCAAGATTGTACAAAAAATTTTAGGAATTAGCTGTTCGTGGTGGTGTTCACCTGTAATCCTAGCTACTCAGGAGGCTGAGGTAGGAGGGTCACTTGAGATCAGAGGAGTTCAAGGCTGCAGTGAGCTATGATCGCACCCCTGAACTCCAGCTTGGGAGACAGAGTGAGACTCTGCCTCTAAGGAAAAAAAAAAAAGTTAAGTTTAAAAATACTGACTTAATATGCGACTCATTATTTTTCCAACAGATAAAGAGTTCTATTTGTCTTCTACGTGGGAAAATCTATGATGCTCTAGATAACCGAACTCTGGCTACCTACAGCTACAAAGAAGCTTTGAAGCTTGATGTCTACTGTTTTGAAGCATTTGATCTTCTAACATCACACCACATGTTGACAGCACAAGAAGGTTTGGAAACTCAGGTGTTTTATGTTTAGCAAAATTAATATTGTTTGGATTTTTTGCCTCTGAAATCTTCTAAGTCAACAGCAGGCCACGTATGGGTTTAAATAGACCTACTGACTTTCTTAGTCTTCAAATGTAAAGCACATTGCAGAATGCAGTATTGTACGGTGCCTTGTGCTGTCCGAATCCAGGGATTGTTTTTTTTTTTTTTTTTTTTTTTTTTTTTTTTTTTTTTTTTTTTGAGACGGAGTCTCGCTCTGTCACCCAGGCTGGAGTGCAGTGGCCGGATCTCAGCTCACTGCAAGCTCCGCCTCCCGGGTTCACGCCATTCTCCTGCCTCAGCCTCCCGAGTAGCTGGGACTACAGGCGCCCGCCGCCACGCCCGGCTAAGTTTTTGTATTTTTAGTAGAGACGGGGTTTCACCGTGTTAGCCAGGATGGTCTCGATCTCCTGACCTCGTGATCCGCCCGTCTCGGCCTCCCAAAGTGCTGGGATTACAGGCTTGAGCCACCGCGCCCGGCCCAGGGATTGTAATAGGAAGAGACCATCTTTTTGAGAAGTGATTGAGATAGTATAAACCAGGATTTCAGTATCTCATTCAGTGATTCTCAACCGTGTTGCTCTTTAAATCCTTGGGAAAATTGAGAAACGTCCATGTCCAGTTCCCAACTCCAGAGCAGTTGAGTGGGAGTCTCGGGGTGAGATCCTATCAGATGGTTTAAAGCTCCCAGGTGATCCTAATGTACCACAGGCACTGAGAATCACAGTCCCAAGTATGTTGGCAGTAATGTGAGGTGGGTAAAGAAGGGAAACAGAAAATAGAGTTGTTGAATTAATGGGATTCTAGCGTATTTTAGCCTAGTGCAGGGGTTCTCAGCCAACCAGGGTGATTTTGCCACCCCTCAACTCCCCGGGAACATTTGGCAATGTCTGGAGACATTGTTTGTCACAGCTGAGGGTCAGGGAGGGAGGCTGAGAGGTTGCTGCTGCTATCTAGCGGCTGACGGCCAGAGGTCCTGCTTAGCACCTGCAGTGCACGGGCTCCCCCGTCCTCAGCAGAGCAAGATCCCCGCAGCGTCAGGAGTGCAGAGACTGGTGGTTCTTAGGTGACAAGAGCCACCGGGGACCTGGCCTCAGCCCTAGAAGAGTGGCCTCCACCTACCAGATGATTCCCATCTTCAGGCCTGGAACTGTTGTGTCAGCTTCTGTAGCACATTTTGATCTTCTTATGTTCTCTTTTGAGTTAGATTTACTTAGACCAAGAACTATAGAATAATATTTTTAGTTGTTGGCTTTTTTCCCTCTATAAATATTATGAGGATATTCTTTTTTTTCTTACCATTTTTAAGAAAAAGAACTTCTTGAATCACTACCTCTTAGCAAGCTGGGTAATGAAGAACAGGAATTGCTGCGTTTTCTATTTGAGAACAAATTGAAAAAAGTAAGTAAAACCAAAGAGTTAGCATTTGCTTTATGTAAATATCGTATTCCATTAAATTTGGCATCTAGTCTTGTATTAAATTTTTGAAATTAAAACTTTTTAAATTTAGCACATTTTCAAGAATAGAGCATTTAAAATACATAAGATTCCAAAAAAAACACTTCCAAAAATACCTGTCTTCCTCTGAAAGACTCCTTATACTAAAAGATTGAATTACCAAGTAAATGGAATGGTGTTGCATGAAAATGAAGATCTTTTTTGTTATGCTTCCTAAATGTTTACTTTGAGAAATACATCCCACTATGGAATTCTGTGATAAAATTGAGAAGGGAGTAAAACTTACTGAGAGGAGTACTTATAAAACCTAAAGTTACAAGTTTTCAGAGGCTCACATTTGTTCTTGTAAATGTTTTAACCACTTGGGTCAAACACAAATTGAATCGCATTTTATTTTGTTTTTGCTCATTGCGTTTATGTTTACATTTCTCTGTGTTTCAGTATAATAAGCCTAGTGAAACGGTCATCCCTGAGTCTGTAAATGGCTTGCAAGAGAATCTGGATGTGGTAGTGTCTTTAGCTGAGAGACATTATTATAACTGTGATTTTAAAATGTGCTACAAACTTACTTCGGTGTAAGTATATCCATCAGTTTTTCTGTAGGAACATGGAGTTCACTCCATCTTACCTAAGTGATTCATGGACGTGCTCTCTGAATCATCCTGAACTAGATGATAATTTAAGTTACCTTTACCGTTTGTAGAGCGCAGAACAGGGTGCTGTCTTAAAGAGCAGTTTGCAGACATGAGTTTATGCATATTTGTAGATTTATGACATTAACTTGGGAGGGATATACACGTTGCTCTTACTGATCTTGATAATTTGCAAGTTTGAAAATACCATTTTGGCACATTGTTTTGTAAAATTCATTCTCAATTAGAGACTCACGCTGTGGATGCTGGGTGTTCAATATGCTGCACTCGGTAGCTAAGCCATCTCCCACACGCATCAGTTTTCCAGTGTGCATAATTTAAACTTTAGCTAAATGACATATACTGTTTTTTGTAGATCTTGGTTGGATTTTAAATCCTTGAAATTACAAAAATTTTAATTGACAAAACACGTAACCGATTTATTAGGTTGGTGCAAAAGTAATTGCAGTTTTTGCTGTTGGACGTAATGGTAAAACTGCAATTATTTTTGCACCAACCTAATGGTATTTCCTATTGGTTTTGATTCTTTTAAATAATCGGCCTACTTATTTTATAAATTATAATTCTGTTGACTTAAAGTAAATGTTTGTGATAATGTTTATTTTTATTCCTTTCAAACAAACCAGAATTTTTTCTTTAATTTGTCACTTAATTGTGGCCTTAACTGAATCAACCTGAAGATAATGGAGTGAAGAAAGTGCAGTATTATAACCCACAGCATCATACGTGATGCTGTGATGACTGCACATAGCTGATCCTCATGAGTGCCGTCACCTACTGTTTTGGGGTAGTAATGTGTTGCTTTTTAACTTTCAGAGTAATGGAGAAAGATCCTTTCCATGCAAGTTGTTTACCTGTACATATAGGGACGCTTGTAGAGCTGAATAAAGCCAATGGTAAGATTTTTTATAAATTAAAGTAATTCTTAGACATAAAACAATTTTTTTCTGTAACTTGAAATTTTGTCTCTGAAATTCTGGATAGTTGAGATTGCAGGTAACATAATGGAACCCTACTATAAGAGTAACAACTGGGGAGGAAATGTTTAGGAAAGTAGCAAATGGCCAATTTTGTCTTCCCATCAGAACAATTAGTTCTTTATCGCTGTTTCCTACTACCTTTTCTCAGATATCATTTATGTTTCAAGGTTTGTTAACTTTAAATTGTTGGGCGTCAGTTCTGCCATTTTTTTCCTTTTTGTTTTGTAAATTCCATTGGAAATCTGATATGGTAAGAGTCGATAACTACTTAGAAATTGGAGAGGAGCAGATTGTTTGCTCGTGTTTTCCGTATTTTTAACATTTGACATTTAGCTGTGTTTGGGGATGCATTTGTCCTTAAATTTTTCTAAACCGAATGGTGAGCTCTGTCAGGAAGGAAAACCCTCACCGAATCCCTGCTGCTCAGAGTGTGGTCTGTGGACCAGCAACATCGCATCTGTGGAAGCTGGTTGGAAATGCAGCATCTCCAGCTGCCCTGGTCTGCTGAATCCAAGTCTGCATGTAGGAAGCGTCATCTCGAAATGCCAGGATTTACACATTTCTCAAGATTACATAGTATCACTGATCTGATAAAAGTTTGTTCAACCAAATTGGTTGTGGGTGGTTATGATGGTCCATAATAGGCCCTTGGTGTGACAGGCATGAGCTTCTGAGAGAGGTGAGGTGCTTTGCTGTATCCTCTGCAGTATTCAGGAAGTGGTTTCTTAGGGGCTGTCTGTTCCCACCTTGCGCACCATGTGTCCTTCATCTAACTCTCCAGTTAGTCAATTTTGTATCTAGAAGGAAAGACAAGTATGAAATTCTTACTTTGCTGTAAGAACAGAATTCTGTGACTGTGAAGAGTTGTAATGAAGTCATGTCTTAAATCACATGTGATATGAACAATTGTTCTTTTTCTGCTTTTTCCTGAACAGAACTTTTCTATCTTTCTCATAAACTGGTGGATTTATATCCTAGTAATCCTGTAAGTAATACAACTTTTAGTCGTCGTTTTTTTTTTTACCTGAACTTTAAGAAAATGCTTAACTTGTATTTAGACAATAGCTTAAGTTCAAGCAAGTGCTGTTTTATTAAAGTGTTGCAGCAGAATCTCCTAGTGTTTAACGTACTTACAAAGCAGCATTAACTTTTCCACCCATGAAGGTATATTTTAATTATAACAAAGCAAAAAGGGTTTTTAACCCTCTTTTCTGATTATAGAAATTATACATGCTTATTTTAAAATACTTAGCATCTAGCAATATAAAATACTGACCATGACAGTCACGCATCCCTTTCCTAGGAAATGCTGATAATTGTTTGGTAGCTTTCTCACATTGCACGTATAAGACAACTTATTGAATTGTGTACTGATTCCAAACTGTCGTGGATTGGAATGGAGAACTAGGAATGGAAAATGGAATCAGGGACTGCATTTTTAAAGACAAAATTGGGAATCAGGGTGTAAGACTCAGTCAAGACAAGAATTTGCACCCTATCCCAGTGTGAAACCAGTGCAAGAGAAAACCAGCTAAATAGTCAGAACGCGGTCAGAGAGCAAGGAAGAGCCAGGGTCAAGCTGGGGGAGATGAGCAGTGCAGGGGAGTCAGGACACTGAGGGAGATGAGCAGTGCAGGGAGTCAGGACGCTGGGGGAGATGAGCAGTGCAGGGGGTCAGGACGCTGGGGGAGATGAGCAGTGCAGGGAGTCAGGACGCTGGAGGAGATGAGTAGTGCAGGGAGTCAGGACACTGGGATAGATGAGAAGTGCAGGGGAGTCAGGACGCTGGGGGAGATGAGAAGTGCAGGGGGTCAGGACACTGAGGGAGATGAGCAGTGCAGGGGAGTCAGGACACTGGGGGAGATGAGCAGTGCAGGGGGTCAGGACGCTGGGGGAGATGAGAAGTGCAGGGAGTCAGGACACTGAGGGAGATGAGCAGTGCAGGGGGTCAGGACGCTGGGGGAGATGAGAAGTGCAGGGAGTCAGGACGCTGGGGGAGATGAGCAGTGCAGGGGAGTCAGGACACTGGGGGAGATGAGTAGTGCAGGGAGTCAGGACACTGGGATAGATGAGCAGTGCAGGGGGTCAGGACGCTGGGGGAGATGAGCAGTGCAGGGAGTCAGGACGCTGGAGGAGATGAGTAGTGCAGGGAGTCAGGACACTGGGATAGATGAGAAGTGCAGGGGGTCAGGACGCTGCGGGAGATGAGCAGTGCAGGGGAGTCAGGACGCTGGGATAGATGAGCAGTGCAGGGGAGTCAGGACGCTGGGGGAGATGAGAAGTGCAGGGGGTCAGGACACTGAGGGAGATGAGCAGTGCAGGGGAGTCAGGACGCTGGGGGAGATGAGAAGTGCAGGGGGTCAGGACGCTGGGGTAGATGAGCAGTGCAGGGGGTCAGGACGCCAGAGGAGATGAGCAGTGCAGGGGGTCAGGACTCACAGGCTGGTTTTTGAAACAGGGACTCCAGGGGCCTTGTCTTTTGTAGACGTCTCCTTGAGAAAGAGCCACGGAGTGTCTGCCCTCTTCTCCTTTTGGACCTTAGTAGACTGTGTTAGAGAAATGTCTAACGTAACTAGAATATGTGATAAGAAACATCTAGTGTACCCTCTGTCTACCGTAATTTGTTGCAGATTCCAATTGGATATTCCAATTGCAGTCTTTGGTTATGGTACATTTTGAACTTTTTAGGTGTCTTGGTTTGCAGTGGGATGTTACTATCTCATGGTCGGTCATAAAAATGAACATGCCAGAAGATATCTCAGGTATGAATTTCTTTTCTTCCTCTCCAGGTAACCTACAGAATTGATGTCTTGCTCATAAGCTTTCAAGTAGTAATTAGTGAGTACTTTAAAAGCAATGTGAAAGAATAAATGTTCTTCTTTTTTTTCTTCCTTTCTTTTCTTTCTGTTTCTTTTTCTTCTCCCCTCCGCTCCCCTCTGTGAAGAGGTTCTCACTCTGTTGCCCAGACTAGAGTGCAGTGGTGCAATAGTGGCTCACCTTGAACTCAAATGATCCCCTTGCTCAGCCTGCCAAGTAGCTGGGACTACAGGCACCACCATGCCTAGCTGATTTAAACATTTTTTTTTTTTTTTTTTTTTTTTGAGACGGAGTCTCGCTCTGTCACCCAGGCTGGAGTGCAGTGGCCGGATCTCAGCTCACTGCAAGCTCCGCCTCCCGGGTTCACGCCATTCTCCTGCCTCAGCCTCCTGAGTAGCTGGGACTACAGGCGCCCGCCACCTCGCCCGGCTAGTTTTTTGTATTTTTTAGTAGAGACGGGGTTTCACCATGTTAGCCAGGATGGTCTCGATCTCCTGACCTCGTGATCCGCCCGTCTCAGCCTCCCAAAGTGCTGGGATTACAGGCTTGAGCCACCGCGCCCGGCTACATTTTTTTTTTAGTAGAGACAAATCTCACTGTGTTGCCTAGGCTGGTCTTGAACTCCTGGCCTCAAGCAGTCCTTCTGCTTCGGCCTCCCAAAGTGTTGAGATTACAGGCATGAGCCACCATGCCTGGCTGAATAAATGTTTTCTTCAAGAGGTTTTTTCTTTATAAGATGCCACGGGGAGAGAGAGAGAAAAAAAAAATCAGTGATGTAGACCCTATTTTCAAGGAACCTATATATTTTATTTATAAATGAGAATAAATGGCCAGGCATGGTGGCTCATGCCTGTAATGCCAGCACTTTGGGAGGCCAACGCAGGTAGATCACCTGAGGTCAGGAGTTCAAGACCAGCCTGGCTAACATGGTGAAACTCTGTCTCTACTAAAAATACAAAAAATTAGCCAGATGTGGTAGTGGGCATATGCGTCCCAGCTACTCAGGAGGCTGAGACGGGAAAATCGCTTGAACACGGAAAGTGGAGGTTGCAGTGAGCTGAGATCGCACCATTGCACTGCAGCCTGGGCAACAAGAGCAAAACTCTGTCTCAAAAAAGTAATAATAGGCCGGGCGCGGTGGCTCAAGCCTGTAATCCCAGCACTTTGGGAGGCCGAGGCGGGTGGATCACGAGGTCAGGAGATCGAGACCATCCTGGCTAACATGGTGAAACCCCGTCTCTACTAAAAATACAAAAAACTAGCTGGGCGTGGTGGCGGGCGCCTGTAGTCCCAGCTACTCGGAGGCTGAGGCAGGAGAATGGCGTGAACCTGGGAGGCGGAGCTTGCAGTGAGCCAAGATCGCGCCACTGCACTCCAGCCTGGGTGACACAGCGCGAGACTCCGTCTCAAAAAAAAAAAAAGTAATAATAGTAATTAAAAATTAATAAATGAGAATAAATATGAAACAATAGAGAATAATGTAGTTTGAAAGTTTCTCTTTTTCACTTGCAGAGATCCTGTTAACCTTCTAGTTTTAGGATTTCTTTTATTAGTTGTGAAATTACACAAAACTTTACGTAAAATTGGGGTCACTAAATGTGACTATAAAACAGAATTCTTAGCAGGGTGAACTGGTTCATATAATGATTTGCTGTGGTTTTAACTTAAGGAAAGTCATGCAGCCTAGTGAAGCTATTTAACCAGTATTATTCAAGTTTAGAAAAATGTCAAGTATATGAAGAATTAATTGCTTAAACTCTAAATGTTCTAATTTCTGTGATTTCTTCTGTGCAAACAAAACAATTGATCTCTAAGGGAAAGAGCATAAACTTTGGAGTCAAATTTGAATTCTAATCCAAGTTCTGTGACTTACCAACTGAAATTCCTTGGGAAAGTTAATTTCTCCTACTCTCTTTCTTTAAAAATGGGGATGTCAGCTGGGCATGGTGGCTCACACCTGTAATCCCAGCACTTTGGGAGGCCAAGACAGGCGGATTACCTGAGGTCAGGAGTTCGAGACCAACACGGCTAACATGGTGAAAGTCTGTCTCTACTGAAAATACAAAAATTAGTTGGGCGCGGTGGCATGCGCCCATAATCCCAGCTACTTGGGAGGCTGAGGGAGGAGTAATTGCTTGAACCTGGGAGACGGAGGTTGTAGTGAGCTGAGATTGCACCACTGCACTCCAGCCTGGCTGACAGAGTGAGACTCTGTCTCAAAAAAAAGGGGTGGGGGGTGGGGGGATGTCATGTTCATATACCAGGATTGTTAGAAAAACTGATGCCACGAAAGTACCCTGTACTAGGAGGAAACGAGAATGTTCCCTGGTTGGTTGTATGGTTAGCATTTTAGAAGAACTTCTACATAGAAAGATGATTAGTATTGTAAAAGTTCTTTTGAGCTATGCTGCTTTAATCTAGTGTACAATTCAGTGATGGACTCTTATCAGTGGTCCCCTACCTTTTTGGCACCAGGGACCGTTTTGTGGAAGCCCACCCCCCCATCAGGGGTGGGGGCACTGGTTTCGTGATGATTCAAGTGCATTACATTTATCGTGTACTTTATTTTTGTTATTATTACATTGTAACATGTAATGAAATAATTATACAACTCACTATAATGAAGAATCAGTGGGAGCCCTAAGCTTGTTTTCCTGCAACTAGATGGTCACATCTGGGAGAGATGGGAGACAGTGGCAGGTCATCAGGCATTAGATTCTCATGAGGAGTGTGCCACCTAGATCCCTCACATGTGCGATTAACGGTAGGGTTTGTGCACTTAGGGGAGCCTCATGCTGCCTCTGATCTGACAGGAGGCAGAGCTCAGTGTTTACGCACTTACAAGAACCTCATGCTGCCTCTGATCTGACAGAGGCTCAGGCAGAAATGCAAGTGAAGGGGAGTGGCTGTAAATACAGATTAAGCTTTTTTTTTCTTTTTTCAAATGGCAAGTTCTTTCTTGATACATGAAGCTTTACTCACCTGCCTGCCACTCACCTCCTGCTGTGCCGCCTGGTTCCTAACAGGCCAGGGACTGATAAACTAGTCCGTGGCCCAGGGGTTGGGGACCCCTGCTCTACATGAAACAGGAAACATTTGGATAAAAGAAAACTTAAAATACAAGGAAGTAAGGTATCACCCTATATGTTTTCCACATTTTGTGGTATGTTCTCTGTATTCCTTGTGGGTTGATTATACAGTGTTCACTGTATAATTATACAGTTATTCGCTGATATATATGAGTCCAGTCCGTGTAACCAGGGTACATCTGTTGACCACCATCTACAGGATATCGCTTAATCCGTCAAGCCTCAGTATACCTGTCTTTAAAATGTAAATGAATTTATCTTGCAAGTTATTAGGATGAGAGGATGTATCTACTAGGTTACATAGTGGAGTTTCTGGATTAAGTAAAATCTGTAAGTTCTATTTAGAATGCTAATGGGGTTTGCTACCGTACATAAAAAGCTGTGACACTCTCTCCTAAAATTTCTTAAAATTTTGCTATACTGTTAAACAGTTTTAGTTTAAATGACTCAACATAGATGTTACATTAGTGTTTAATATGTTGACAGTTCATTTATTTGCTAAATGAATGTTAATGTTTTTGAGGCCATCTCCTTATATAAAATTAATAATTTAAGAATAAATATTAGCCGGGCACAGTGGCTTATGCCTGTAATCCCAGTGACTCAAGAGGCTGAGGCAGGAGGATCACTTGAGCCCAGGATTTTGAGGCTGCAGTGAGCTATGATCATACCACTGCATTCCAGCCTCCAGCGACAGAGCAAGACTCTGTCTCTAAAAATAAAAAAGAATAAATAGACTGGTGCCTGTAATCCAGCATTTTGGGAGGCCGAGGCGGGTGGATCACCTGAGGTCAGGAGTTCGAGACCAGCATGACCAACATGGTGAAACCCCATCTCTACTAAACATACAAAATTAGCTGGGCACGGTGGCGACCTGTAATCACAGCTACTTGGGAGGTTGAGGCAGGAGAATTGCTTAATACTGGGAGGCAGAGGCTGCAGTGAGCCGAGATGGCGCCACTGCACTCCAGCCTGGGCAACAAAGTGAGACTTCGTCTCAAAAAAAAAAAAAAAAAAAGAATAAATATTATATTACTTCAATTAACTCTCTTGTTTTAGCAAAGCCACAACACTTGAGAAAACCTACGGGCCTGCGTGGATAGCCTACGGACATTCGTTTGCGGTGGAGAGCGAGCATGACCAAGCGATGGCTGCGTACTTCACAGCAGCACAGCTGATGAAAGGGTACGGCAGAGCAGACCCACCGGACTCCATGAAGGGGTGTTTTTCCTAATAGAAATGAAATTTCTGTTATTATTATCACTGCTATTTGGTTGCTAAACTAAACAAAAGCATTTTACTTGCCTTTTAATCTAGTTGCTTGTGATTGTAAAATAACTGAAAGTGGAGGGGTAAAGAGGCTGGTGAAGTGAATTTGCCTAGCAGTTGATTTCAACCAGTACAAGAAGGAACTAGGAAATTAGGCCAGTGGAGATGAGTTATGAAAGCCCTTCTTCACATGCTCATGCAAGAATAAAAATATTCATGAGCAAAATTATTATCTCTTATCTATTACCAAAAGGTGTTTGATGTGGCTTAGTGGAAAGTGCAGGACTGTGTTTGCCAATATTCTAGGTTTATATCAATATTAAATGTGTTGATACTAAGAGTGTGTTACTTTGAGGAGTAGAGCACTGCTATTCACATTGAATCGGTTACAACTTACAGGGTTTGTTTGTGTGGACTGCTTCTATTGACTGGTGACTCCATCCCTGCCTGAAGAGGTAGTGGGAGTGCAGTGGTCCAGAGGCCTGGTCTGGAGTCATACCTCCTGGACTCTTCCTGGCTCTTCCACTCCCAGCCATGTGATGTTGGGCAAGTTTCTTAGCCTCCTGAGAAATAGGAATAATAGCAAAATTTACTCACTGGCTTATGAGAAGTAATTGAGATAATACCAATTAAAGACTTTGAAGAGTATCTTACACATAGAAAGCACTCAATGAAAGTTAGCTACCTTTGTTTATTGTAGTATGCAGGGGTGGAATCATATATTTATCTATATTGAATTTCATCCTGTTAGGTTTGATCTCTTTGCAAACTGTTAGACTCTTTTTGGCACTCAGTTCTGCATCCAAATTATTATCAACCTCAGTCAATAGTCATATTAAATTTGGTAAGTATGAATTTTATATCTAAGCATCCAAGTAAATATTGTGAAGGACATAGCTCCTTAGCTGTATTAGTCAGTAGGGTTGCCCTAACAAAAGACCACAGACTGGGTGACTTAAAGGACAGAAATGTATTTTTTCATAGTTGTGCAGGTTGAGAAGTCCAAGATCAGGGTGCTGGCCAGTGCAGTTCCTCTTGAGGGGTTTCTTCCTGGTTTGTAGATAATTGCCTTCTTGCTGTGTCCTCACATGACAGAGAGAGCTCTGGTGTCTTTTCCTCTTGTAAAAACATTAACCCTATTGGATGAGAACCTTACACGAACCCTACTGGGTAAGAGCCTTACACTAGCCCTGTTGGATTAGAGCCCTACACTAGCCCTGTTGGATAAGAGCCCTACACTAGCCCTGTTGGATAAGAGCCTTACACTAGCCCTGTTGGATAAGAGCCTGACACTATCCCTGCTGGGTAAGAGCCCTACACTAGTCCTATTGGGTAAGAACCATACCCTTAGGACTTCATGTAACCTTTATTATCTCTTCATAGGCCCTATCTTCAAGTACAGGCACAGTAGGGGTCAGGGATTTAATGTATGAATCTGGGGGACAGAAGGGACACAAACAGTCCATAGCACTAACATATTACTAGAAATAACCTTCCAGATTACAGTTGTACACCCAGTTACGGATCCACCTAAATGATCCTCATACTCAGTCCAGGTCTTTCCATCCTGTTCACCAAGATGGGTGAGACCTTTTCCAGTTCTCTTCTGAAGCTCAACTCTAGTATCTGCATATTTCCTGTATGCATCAATCTGATGATTTGTTACCAAAAAAAAAAGAATTCACTGAGTTGGTTTTTATGGGCACATGCTGCGGTCTGGTAATTTTGATTTGATGTTTTGGGTGCCCAGAAACAGAATAGTCATTTGTTAGTTCCTAGCTGGGAATCAGAATCAATGATAATTAATGACACTATACCTTCAGTGTTTCCAAATCTGACAAAGTTTGTCATTAGATTCTCCATTAAGCTAGGGGTGGTAGCTCACACCTGTAATCCCAGCACTTTGGGAGGCTGAGGTGGGAGGATTACTTGAGGCCAGGAGTTTGATACCAGCCCTGGCAGCATAGTGAGACCTTATCGTTTCAAAAAAAATTTAAAAATTAGCTGGGTTTGATGGTGCCTGCCTGTAATCCCAGCTGTGTGGGAAACTGAGGCAGGATGGTCACTGTGCCACCACAATCAAGCCTGGGTGACCAGGTGAGACACCGTCTCAAAAACCTCATGATAACTCATCAAGATAAGCATTATTTTTCTTTCAAGTTTACTTATCTATCAGAGCAGCCTGCACTTTCTTGTCTGTGTTTGGATAAATGCTTGAAATTGGATGAATATTTTTACGTTTCCTTTATGATTGTTTTTTTGAGTCATTGGTTATTTAAGAATATGTTGACATTTGACTTCCACATACTTATGAATTTCCCAAATTTTCTTCTTTGTTGTTTTTTATCTTAATTCCATTATAGTTGGAGAACATACTTTGTGTGATTTTAGTCCGTTTAAATTTATTGAGGCTGGCCAGGCACAGTGGCTCACACCTGTAATCCCAGCACTTTGGGAGGCCCAGGCGGGTGTGGATCACTTGAGGTCAGGAGTTCAAGACCAGCCTGGCCAATATGGTGAAACTCCTTCTCTACTAAAAATACAAAAATTAGCCAGGTGTGGTGGCTCACGCCTGTAGTCCCAGCTACTCAGGAGGCTGAGATAGGAGAAGCACTTGAACCTGGAGGCGGAGGTTCCAGTGAGCTGAGATGGCGCCACTGCGCTCCAGACTGGGCGACAGAGCGAGACTCCATCTTAAAAAAAAAAAAAGAAAAAAATTATTGAGGCTTTTTTATGAACCATTCTGGAGATCGTCCAGATGTATTTGAGAATTCTGCTCTTGTTGGGTGGCGTGTTCCATAGATACCTGTTTTATCTACTTTTCATAGTGTCGTTGAAGTCTGCTATTTCATCATTGATCTTCTGCTTATTGATTCTGCGCATTATTGCAAGTGAGGTATTAAAGTCTTCAAATTTTATTGTTGAATTTTCTATTTCTCCCTCCAATTCTGGTACATTCCACTTCATATATTCTTAGTCTCTGTTGTTAGGTGTGTATATAATTGTCATATTTTCTTGATGGATTGAGCCTTTTATCATCATAAAATATCACTAATTATCTCTAATAATACTTTTTGATAAAGTCTGTTTCATCTGATGTTACTGTAGGCACACCAGCTCTCTTTCGTTACTGTTTATATGGTGTGGTTTTTTTCATCCTTTTAATTCCAACTTGTGTTTTGAATCTAAAGCATGTCTCTTGTTGACAACATATAGTTAAATCAAGTTTTTAAATCTATTCTGCCAGTTGCTGCCTTTGGACTGTTTATCCCATTTATGTTTAGTTACTAACAAGATAGAATTTATGTCTGGCGTTTTGTTCTTTGTTGTCTATACATCACATCTTTTGTTCCTGTATTTTTCATTACTGCCTTTTGTGTTGAGTAAATATTTTATAATGTCCCATTTTAATCCCTTTTTTTATTATACCATATTTTTTTAGTAATTTTCTTAGGTTGGTTATCTTTAGGATTATAATTAGCACCTTAATTTAAAACGACCTACTTTGAATTAATACCAATTTAATGTTAATAGTATACCAAAACCTTACTCCAATATAGCTCTGTTTCCTCTTGCCTCCTTATGCTGTCATTGTCATACAGAATACATCTTCCATATTATAAGTCCATCAGCACAGATCTGTGATTATTATTTATTAGTTGTCTTTTAAATCAGATAGAAGAGTTAAAAACAAAAACACATTTTATACTGTCTCATAATTACCAATATAGCTGTTTTTATCAGACTCTCATTTCTTCATGTTGGAAACCAAAAATAAAATTTGAAGACCCTCCCCAACTATCTAAATGGGCTTCCTTCTCTAGGCCAGGGCCCTCTAAATTTAACCTAAAAGACTGGTTCAGGCCATGATGGGAAGTGGGGGTCCAACACGCCTCTTTACACCCTACAGCGTTAACATCAACATGGATGTTAATGGACCTTCAGTCTGATAAGAAGAAACACTTAACCATCTATCTTCTCTGAAGCCTGCTACCTGGAGGCTTCGTCTGCATGATAAAATTTGGTCTCTGCAACCTCTTACAACCCAGATATTGCTTACTGTTGATAATAACTCTTTCAACCAGTTGCCAATCAGAAAAATCTTAAATCTACCTGTAACCTGGAAGCCTGCACTTCGAGTTCTTAGAGTTTGACTCTTCTTCAACAATGTGGATTTGAATTCCTATGTAGTATCCTTCTATTTTAGCATAAAGGACTCCCTTTAGTATTTCTTACTGGGCAGATGTACTAATGACAGATTTTCTCAATGATACATTGTTATTATTTATGTAATTTTGTTTTTCAAAGAAGCTGTGAGAAGTGTGTAATTTATATCACTTGTTATATTAACCCTGTTATTTACCATTTTTAGTTCTCTGTATTTGTTCCTATGGGTTCAAGTTACCATCCAGTGTTACTTTCTTACTGTAATACAGCTTTGCTGTCACCCGCTTCCTATTATGCTGTTATTGGTAAACCTTACATTTCTGTATGTGATAGGCCCAACAATATAATTCCATATTGCGTATCCCTAATGAGAAAATCTAAAGTTCAAAATGTTCCAGAAGCCAAAACTTTTTGAGCAGTGGCTTGACACTCAAAAGGAATTGCTCACTGGAACATTTTGGATTTTCAGACTAGTGATGCATAAATTCCCAAATTAAAAAAAAAAAAATCAGAAATCCAAAACACTTCTGGTCTCAAGCTAAAGAATACTCAACCTGTACATAGAGTCTCACTCTCTTGCCCAGGCTAGAGTGCAGTGGCACCATCACAGCTCACTGCGTTCTCAAACTCCTGGGCTCAAGGGATCCTTCTGCCTCAGCCTCTCAAGTGTCTGGGACTACAAGCCCATACCACCATGCTTGGCTAGTTTTTTGTTACTTTTTAGAGATGGGGTCTCACTGTGTGCCAGGCTCGTCTTCAACTCCTGGGCTCAAGCATTCCTTTCACCTTGACCTCCCAGAGTGCTGGGATTATAGGCGTGAGCCACTGCACCCAGCCTACAATTGCTGTTTAAATCAAGAGAAAAAAGAAATACCTGTTAAATTGTCATTTGTAATTACATAATTATCTTTACTAGTACTCTTACTTTTTCTTGTGGATTTCAATTACTGTCTGGGGTACTTTCAGCTTGTAGAGCTTTTTTGTGTGTTTTCTGTAAGGCGATTTGCAATAAATTTTCTCATTTTTCCCCCCCGGGAATGTCTTAATTTTCAACAGATAATTTTGCTAGATGTAGAATTCTTGGTCAACTTTCTTTCAGTACTTTGAATGTCATCAGCTGCTTTCTGGCCTCCATGATACTTGGTGAGAAGTCAGCAGTTGATCTTACTGAAATTGCCCTTGTATGTAATTAATGATTTTCTGTAACTGCTTTAAATATTCTTTTCTTCATCTTTTTCAGTGGTTTGACTATTATTTGTCTAGGTGTGAATCTCTTTGAGTTTATTCTTCTTGGAGTTCTTAAAGCTTCTTGGAAATCTTCTGGCTGTTAATTTTCTTCAATATTCTTTCTGCTCCTTTCTTCTGTCTTCTGGGACTCCTATTATACATGTGTTGGTATACCTGATAGTGTGTCACAAGCCTCTGTGGTTCTGTTCATTTTTCTTCTTTTTCTGTTTCTCAGATGGGACAATCTCAGTTGACATCTTTAAGTTCAATAATTCTTATTTCTGCCTATTCATGTCTGCTCTTAATCCCTTCTAATGAATTTTTTATTTCAATTTTTGTACTTTGTAACTCCAGATTTGCTATTTGCTTAATTTTTATAATTTCTGTATCTTTACTGGTGGTCTCTGGTGAGACATTGTTCTCATAATTTAGTTTTGTGGACATAATTTCTTTTAGTTCTTTAGAATTTAACATGGCTTATTTAAGCTATTTGTCTTGTTCGTCCAACATCTGGGCTTTTCCCAGAATAGTTCCTATTGACTGCTTTTTTCATGTGTATGGGCCATAGTTTCCTGTTTCTTTGCATGTCCTTTTTTTGTTGAAAGTAGATATGTAAAGTCATATAATGGGGCAGTTCAGGAAATGAGATTTTCCCACACAGCCCCAGGATTTATTGGTCATTGTCACTGTTTGTTTAGTGACTTTCCAGAACTAATTCTCTAGTTTATATACTTTGTTGTATGAAGCCACTGAAGCCTCTGCTCAGTTAACTAGCAGCTTTGATATCTTAAACCAGTAAGTCTTCCACCCTTTGCGGAAGGACTCTGCACACCTTCAACACTCAGCATTGTTGACAACTCTGCCTTAGCCTTCTCAAGATGGGCCAGAGATGAGATAATAGGGCCTTCTCAGGCCTTTTCTGTGCATGCATATAGCCCTATGCATGTGTATGGCCTTCCCAATCCCCAGGAATGTGTCAGAGCTCTTTATAGCCCCCTGTGAACATCTTATTCCCCAGGTTTCCTTTTAAGTTTGTGGCCTGCATCCAGTTTGCCCTGACTGGGATAGCTGCCTGAGGCGGCAGCCAATGCTAAATAATTGCTGTTGATTGTTTCCAACAAATCTCCTGGGGATAGAGCTTTTCTCACTGAGTGGGCTCGGAGGTTAGTAGAAGACAAGCTATGAGTGGGGCTCTTTTAGGAGCTACCAGACAGGTCAAATAGCAGCAGTTCTCTGTGGGGTGTTTGAGGAACTCTAAATTAATTCTGCTTTCTCCAGTGGCTGCCAGGCTAATGGCTTTACAGCTACTGTGGTTATGAGGCTGCTTGTTTTCAAGGTTAATGCAAAGCTAGGGAAAGGGAGATGGGAATAAGACAAATTAAAGCAACACGAAGTTTGTTGTTCTTACTGAGATTTAGCCATTTTTCTTGAATATACACTCCTCAGATTGTTTTAAGAGCTTGATTACCTTCCAAAGTTCTGAAAAAGTTGGTTTTGATAATTTTTGCCAGTGTTCTTGTTGCTTCTATGGATGAATAGATTTTTGGAGGTTCTGACGCTGCCATTTTGAAAGTACTTCCAAGAGGTTAGTTGTAAACACTTTTAAAGAATTTGTCATGACCTTCTGTAGAGGATATAATCTTAATTTGAGTTATGGCTCTCGATTAGAACCAAAGCACATACCAAGCAATCAGTATTTATTGATGTTCTGAGATCATCATCAAAGAAAGATTGTCTTATTATACTTGCTTTAATGCAATCGCTGATCCAGTCGTGTGAACAGATGAAAATTCAATTAAAAAGTAGTTCTGACTCTGCCTAGAACTGTCTCAGAAGGTGGGAAAATTGAATCAATACACAGAGCATTCTTCATAACTCCTCTGCATAGAACTGATTATCATGGGAATTCACAGAAGGGAGAGCATTTATGTTAGAAAAGTCAGAGGTAGCTTCGTAAAGGGAAGTAGACCTTGAACACAGTCTTGAAGGATAAATGGTGTGAATAAATCAGAGGAAGACCAGTGTGGGCTGTGGCGTGACATTCGC
Organism: Theropithecus gelada; assembly: GCF_003255815.1. Classification (NCBI taxonomy): domain Eukaryota; kingdom Metazoa; phylum Chordata; class Mammalia; order Primates; family Cercopithecidae; genus Theropithecus; species Theropithecus gelada. The sequence goes on from NC_037685.1 coordinate 52,491,320, forward strand.
ATCAAGGAGGAAGACAGCACCACGGAGACATGCCCTTTTGCTTTAGAGAGTTTTTGTTTTTTTACTGTGGAATAAAATGAAAATTAAAGGTAAATACGTTGCAGATAGATTCTAGAAGTGGCAGCTGATTAGTCCAAAGTCCATTAGGCATTCATTAAATATTTGTGAATTAAGAGTTAGAAAAAAGTAAATGCTGTGTTTTGGCTACCTTTAAATTATTTTGCAGATAGGATTTGGAGTTGACAGATTAATTTCTGCTAAATCACAGTTTTTGGTGTTGAATATGTGAAATTTTCCAATTTTTTAGGTGTCATTTGCCTATGCTGTATATTGGATTAGAATATGGTTTGACCAATAACTCAAAACTAGCTGAAAGGTTCTTCAGCCAAGCTCTGAGCATTGCACCGGAAGACCCTTTTGTTATGCATGAGGTCGGCGTGGTTGCATTTCAGAATGGAGAGTAAGTACTGGAAGACTAGAAACCCTTCTGTTAACTAGTGATTGTAAATAGAGGAGACGGTTACTAGAGTTAACTGACCAAAGTGACTCTTCAGTAGATTTGTACTGTTAAGTGTTCTATTTTAGGAGAAGGAGATAGAAAAAAGAGAGAATCTGTTATCTTGGATTTCCTTAAAAATTCTAAACCCAGGTTTTGGTCTTTTTTGACCTGAGCTACCACTTGTTTTCTTACATGATTGGACAATTCAGATCACACAGACCCCACAGTGTGGCTGGGGGCACTGTGGAACCCTTAGTTATCTCTGTGTTGATAAGGAGTTGAATTTATGTATTTGAGAAACATTTGACATGGTTTTTGAAACAAAAGTGTTTTCTATTTAGTTACTAGTAAGTCAGAAAATTTAAGTAATTAGAATGACCCAATCTCTGAGTTTCCTGGTCACTGGAGGCTTTACTGTACCCTAGGATACCTGTGGAATAAGTGGTGTTACACTCAAAGAGAAAAATGTCTGTAATCCTTTGCATTTCATGATATACAAATTTTGTTTTTGTTTTTGTTTTGAGATGTAGTCTCGCTCTGTCACCCAGGCTAGAGTGCAGTGGCGCAATCTCAGCTCACTGCATTCTCTGTCTCCCGGGTTCAAGCGATTCTCCTGCCTCAGCCTCCTGAGTAGCTGGGATTACAGGTGCCTGTCACCACGCCCGGTTGATTTTTGTATTTTTAGTAGAGACGGGGTTTCACCATGTTGGTCAGGCTGGTCTCAGACTCCTGATCTCGTGATCCGCCTGCCTCAGCCTCCCAAAGTGCTGGGATTACAGGCGTGAGCCTCCACGCCCGGCCGTAAATTAGTATTAATACTACTGCAGTGTCATTTATGGCATGTATGTGTTCTAAAAAATGGGTTATCTAGGTATATTTTTGAAGCTTGAAGCTTTTAATATAATACAGTAATCATCAGTATTTGCAAATTTGCCTACTCACTAAAATTTATTTGTAACCAAATCAGTTCCTGAGGTGCTTTCCTAGCCATTGGCAGACATGCCCACGGCTGGGAGAAAGCTGGGTCTCCTGGCACACACATTTCCAGCTGGAGTCTAAGAAGGCAACGCTCTGCCTTTTTTCTCAGTTCAACTATAAACCAGTGTACTTTTTGTGGTCTATTTAGTGCCAGTTTTCACATTTTTGTGCTTTTTGTTGCTAATTTCACTGTTTTAAAATAATACCCAAGCTTAGTGAAATGCTGTCTAGTGTTAATTGTGACGTATCTGACAGAGGAAACACATGTGTTAGAGAAGCCTCATTCAGGCAGGCATCAGTTATAGTGCTGCTGGCCCTGACTTCAATATTGATGAATCAACAGTATGTATCAAATAAGACGTTTTTAAACAGAAACACACATAAAACAAGGTTACACATTGATCGATTAGAGAAAATGTTACCATTCCCCTGGGAGCCGCGGTTCAATATTTGCTAACTCAGTGTGCACAGTGACTTTATAGAACATAACTACTGTGGTTGGGTGCAGTGGCTTGCGCCTGTAATCCCAGCACTTGGGAGGCCGAGACGGGCATGTTGCTTGAGGCCAGGAGTTTGAGACCGACCAGCATGTGCAACGTGGGGAAACCGCCTCTACTAAAAATACAGAAATTAGCTGGGGATGGTGTTGTATGCCTGTAGTCCCAGCTGTGTCAGGAGGCTGAGGCACAAGAATCACTTGAACCCGGGAGGCAGAGGTTACAGTGAGCTGAGATCGCACCACTGCACTCCAGCCTAGGTGACAGAGTGAGACTCTTAAAAAATACATATATATATATATACACACTACATCTCCCAAAATCTTGAAATCTTGAACTCTTGATATTAATGCCATAAAATTAATCATTTGTGACTTAACTTTGAATTTTTATAATTATTTCCAGCATTTTACCCCATTGCATTTTAGTACTACTAGAAAGATAATCAAAAGTTTTTTAAAAGTTTATATTTGGTAATTTTGAATAATCTGCAACCTTTTTTCCGTTCATTTTAGATGGAAAACAGCCGAAAAATGGTTTCTTGATGCTTTGGAAAAAATTAAAGCAATTGGGAACGAGGTATTCTTTGTTGTATCTGTAAATACAGACATACACACCCCTGAGTGTTCACTGTTAAATGAGGAAATCTCATTGCCTTCAAAGATAATAAGCTGATATTTTCATAACAAGCAGCTGTTAATGTTTGCATTGTTAGTTAACTGTTTTACCACGTGGTAAGAAATGAGGTTTTTTTCCTAATTAAGAGGGCAAATGTTGGGCGTTTGCTTCTTAAATGGGCTCTAGCTTTGAAATGTGAGAGGCATCAGAACAGATTGGATGATTATTTGAAGCTAGGAATAGTCTTTGGTTCGTGGAAGCTATTGGGCACTGTAGCGTCTGATGTAAAGGACCTCTAGGACTTCAGAGAGCTTCTTTGACTGAAGGGTAAATAAAGTATAGCGGCAGGTCCCACTTCTGAAAGAATAGGGGTGGGATAGGTGTTACTGAAGTTCACACCTTTTGTTTCTGTTACTGCATACTGAGTGTGTATTTGGGCCTTTCCATTTTAAAATATTTGACTGCTTCTGTTGCATGAACGATGCACCCCATGAATTGGTGCTTATGAGTTAACCTAACAGTTATCAAGGATGTGCATATACTGATATGACTTAAAAGTAGTAACAGTGTTAGATGCCATAAACTTGCATAGGTAAGAGATTTGCATGATGCTCTTCTGTTTCATCCGTGCCTGTTTTGTTTCATTCTATTCTGATTTTCACTTCTCAGCTTCCTGCTGTTCCTGTTTCTGTTCCTGTTTGTGCACACCTGCCCACAGTTTTCTTCTCCCTTGGCTGTTAGCTCTCTCTGCTGTTACAGACACAGCTTTGCCTTCCTGCCTAGCGATCTGCCTGTCCCCATAGACACAGCTTTGTTTACTTTGGTCTCTCATGTTATCTGAACTTATAAACACTATTCCTGTGTTTGCACATGCATGTATATAAAGCAGGTGCCTCTGCCACATAGTCGTGGTTAGTTCTGGATAATCCAAGTGTTTTGTTAATGGGGATTGCCACTTGCCACCTTGTCAGTTTTCAGACGGACTTAGCAGCATCAGCATCGCCTAGAAGCCTGCCAGGAGTGCAGAATCTCACACCAAATGAATCAAAATCTGCAGTTTTAGCAAGATCCCCAGGGGATTATCACGCACAGAAAAGTTTGAGAAGCACTTTCCTAAACCATACTTTAGGTTCAACTGAACCTGTATTCTTTGATAATTAAGAGGCAGTACATTTAGAGTCTTACAGAAATTTAATGGTTTGAAGTATGAAACCACAATACTATTGAAATGTCAAAATGCCCATTAAAAAGCTATATGAAGAGGGGGAAGATACTGACTTTATTAGAAACTGCAGAAAATGTTAAAGAGAAATAGTCATGCCTAAGAGTCATTAAATGATTTGTTTTTCATTCACATGGGCTGTGCCTCCTAGAACTGGTCTCAATAGAGACAGAGAATCTGTGGCTCAGGTCTGTTCATTCATTTAGTTGACATATATTTAATGAGTCATAGGTTCTGAGCTAGTGTTGGGATGCAACGGGCAATGAGTTTACTATTTCCTGACCTCAGATCAACTGGGGAATGTAAATAAGTAAATTGATGGTGAAATACGGTACAATTGAGGAACTAAAGGTGCCCACAGAGAAAGGCAGTTCACCCAGAAATGAGCCTTTTGCATACACCTCAGTCCTGAAAGTCATCACACATGAGCCAGGCAAAAATTAGGGCAAGGGTATTTCAGTATTTGCAAAAATTGGAGCTAATTCAGTATGACTTGGATTTTGAGTTCACAGAGAATGTTAAGGAGTGGGTCAAGAGGGTTAAGTGTGGGTCACTAAGGGCCCAGAATGAAAGAGTTTGTACCTTATCCTGAGGAGAGTGGGAAAACAAAAGGGATTTAAGAAGGAAACAATCTGGTCAGACTTTGATGATTGGGGCCCAGATTTGACTCTGTTAGTGAGGAAGGTGAGGATTAAATAGGTTGGAGTTATGCTTAGCAATTAGAAGGAACCAGCCCTGGTGTGCTTCCTGGAAGGGTCAGAGGGGATGGGGGTGCCATTCACTGACTGGAGGGGCACTCAGAAGCAGTTAGGTCAGGGGCGGGATGGCCAGGGAGAGACGGGTGTGGTGCGTAGCACACCGAACTTAAAGTGCTTGTAACAGTTCCAAGCAGAAGTATTTAGCAGGCAGATGGATAGAGAGGTCTGGTGTTTGAGGGAAAGCTCTGAGCTGCAGATACTCATTTGAACTCCAGCAGGGATTGGCTCTTGGATAAACTTGTCCTAATGATAACAGAGTCCTCAGAAGTCTCCTAGTAGGGAAGAAAGGGAGATAGATAAACCAGCAGTTACCCTGGCCTTGTGGCGTGCTGGAGGCACACACTGGGAGAGAGCCCAGCTTGCAAGGCGTGAAATAATTCAGTGCAAACAAATCAGGCTGAACCGTGACATATATAACTCGTGGGCTTGATGTTGCTATGTTTTAGGTAACAGTTGACAAATGGGAACCTTTGTTGAACAACTTGGGGCATGTCTGCAGAAAACTTAAGTAAGTGAAGTAGAGCATTTTCAGAAATATACTTTGTGACTCAAAGTTTACTTAATTTTGAATACTTTGTCATATTTTTATTTCATGAGATCCACTAGCTTTCTTGTACTTGGCTGCTCAGGTATAATTAGCATCAAAATCATTTTTTATTATTTATCTCTGTGGTGTAATTTTATTTTAGAAACATTGAGATTTTTGCTTTTTCATATGAAAATTTAGTGTTCAAAATTAATTCAGAAGAATTAGGACAGTAAGATATAACTAAAATCCTATCCATATTCTAACTGTTTTCTGCTAGAGGTTTTGTGGTGTGATAAACAGGCAACAGTTGAAAAATGGTTTTTTTGGTTAAATAAGTCTGGGCAATTTTAGGTTACTCAAGATTTAACAAGTGTTTCTATTGCAGGATTTCTTTGAGTCTTTACTATGTATTACAAGCTTATGGTATTTTCCAAAGTTTAATTGAGGATAAAACATTTTTTTCACAAAAGACTTTACAAGTCAAGTATTCCAGAGAACTTTGGGGAGCACTTTTCTAAGTAAATCTTTTGGACCTTAAAGCAATACACCTTGGCTGCTTTTATTTACCCCTGATATGGGACGCAGACTGTCACCTAAGGGGGATGTGTGGGAAGGACACAGCCAGGAGGCAGGGACTGGGGTTCTGGTTGCAGTGTCCCACTAGACATCAGAAGGAATACAGCAGACATCCCTACAGGAGTGCCCTTGGCCGGAGGAGGGAGCAGGCCTGGAAGATGCATTTAGAGGGCATATTGAGATGCGTGAGAGTAGGTGTGGAGGACGTTCACCAGTCTAGACTGCTGTTTTTATCGAGATAGTGTTTCTTGGGTGTTGATATGGATGGACTCATCTTAGACTTAGGGATTTAGTGCTTTTACTGTGGCCAGTGATTGTGTTCTCCCCCACAGAAAGTACGCCGAGGCCTTGGATTACCACCGCCAGGCACTGGTGTTGATTCCTCAGAACGCATCCACCTACTCTGCTATTGGATATATCCACAGTCTGATGGGCAACTTCGAACGTGCTGTGGACTACTTCCACACAGTATGTCTTGTCTTTGTGCCTGGCTTTGAATCTGCTTAACATTGACCACTTCCTTTTTTGAAATAGTTTTTCTAGGTAATCTTTTACTGACTATTTTAATAATCTTTAGGCAACCTTACGTTTTATTCTTTTCTTCGCAGAGCGAAGCATGCAGGTGTTGTACAGTATTCATCAAATTAGAAATAGACATAAGTCCTGTCCTCAGTGTTTGCAGGGAAGTGTGCGGGTGCCCAGCGGCACTCGCCAGTGATCTGAGTGCTGAGCACAGCGTTATCTGTCCACGTAGGCCCTTTGGGAACTCCCAGTCTTTCTGTTGATGACTTTTACAATGAATCCGCTTAGATCGCTTTAGTAGATGAACAAAACAGTCTGTGCAGTCATCACAAGGAAAGAACCTTTCCTTAATCCATGTACCATATTCCATCAAATTGAAGACCATGAGTAAGCAGGATGACCATAAAGAAAAAAGTGCTGCCAATTAAACTTTAACATAATTTTTTCCTGTCACTTAATTTTTTTGTATTTAGAGAAAATATTCTTGAACATATTTAGGCAGATTTGTATTACTCTAGTACATACCTAGAAATGTACATGTAAGTGAAATAAATGGTTGCAATATTCAACCCAGAGGGCCAGTATCTGTGTTTTCCCAGAATAGTGCCCTGATGCTAGCACACATACCCAGTTCCTGACTCTCGGTTTCCTCCCAGCCACAGACACCTGCTTTCCAACTCTCTCTCTCTCATCCCTCTCAGTCTGCTAAAGTGTCAATGGAGGGTTTTTAGAAAACCACAATCCCCGTATCTGTTTAAGTGTTCCTCACATGGTTTGTGATCTAGTCTGTGCTGCCAACATAACCACCAAGTCCATGCTGCTCAGGCAGGTTTTACCTACATCACAGCGGTGGCTGGTTGATGGCAGTAATAGGAAACCACAGGTCAAAGGGAAGCAGTGTTCGAATTTGAGAAAATGTGGGTCTTAGAATCAGTGAACTAATGCTATTTGGAAAAAGAGATAAAATATGAGAAAATTTATCAAAGATAAACTCATGAGCGGTTTGTAACTGATTTTCAGGAGTTCATTAGAGATTTTGAGGTTAGATGAAGTCGTGAAGGTACCATGATGGTCACCAGAGCACTGAGCTCGTCAGAAGTTTGGACTAAGCACATTTTCTAGTCCTGTATAATCTTTTAAATATGTATATTTGAGTGTTGTATAATTTACCTTTCTTCTGAGATCTGATTAATACAGAAGGCTCGGCTGGGCACGTTGGCTCACGCCTGTAATACCAGCACTTTGGGAGGCTGAGGCGGGCAGATCACGAGGTCAAGAGATCAAGACCATCCTGACCAATATAGTGAAACCCCGTCTCTACTAAAAATACAAAAATCAGCTGGGCACGTGCCTGTAGTCCCAGCTACTAGCCCTGTGCCTCAGTCTCAGGCTGAGGCAGGAGATTTGCTTGAACCCAGGAGGTGGAGGTTGCAGTGAGCCGAGATCACGCCACTGCACTCCAGCCTGGCGACAGAGCGAGACTGTGTCTGAAAACAAACAAACAAACAAACAAACAAATACAGAAGGCTCAGAGAGCTCTATATGGAGATAGAACTTTTTTTTTTCTTTTGAGATAGAATTTTACTTTGTTGCCCAGGCTAGAGTGCAGTGGTGCGATCTTGGCTCACTGCAGCCTCCACCTCCCAGCACTTTTCCTGCCTCAGCCTCCCAAGTAGCTGGGATTACAGGCACCTGCCACCATGCCCGGCTAATTTTTGTATTTTTTATTAGAGACGGGGTTTCACCATGTTGGCCAGGCTGGTCTGGAACTCCTGACCCCAGGTGATCCACCCGCCTAGGCCTCCCAAAGTGCTGCGATTACAGGCATGAGCCACTGTGCCCAGTCGAGATAGAACTTTTTAAAAAACCTTTTTTGGTGTAGGTTTCCAGCATAAGAAAATAGAATAGTGTGATGAACCTCCATGACCCATAACCAACTTCAACAGTCATCGGCTCATGGCCAGCCATCGGCTCGTGTAACTCTGGCCCCACTAACAGTGCCGCTTCCCCCACCCTGGATGCTCTGGAATATTTTGAAATGAATCAGTGTGGTAATATTTCTAAACAAAAGAGAAGGAAATATATTTTCTTTTAATAACCATGCTGAATCTTTTATGGCAGGCCCTTGGTCTTAGGCGAGATGATACATTTTCTGTTACAATGCTTGGTCATTGCATCGAAATGTACATTGGTGATTCTGAAGCTTATATCGGTAAGATGATCATTATTCTTATTGGTATTGTACTCCATTTTTTAGGTTGTTATATGTCTCTGTTTATGTTTCTCATATTCTCATTGAGGTTCCAAGTTTATCTTTCTAACCATTCGTGCTGCATTAAAAACAAGAAACTCCATTTATTTTATTGGAACAATGCTGTGGGGAGTTAGTGACTCACCGAGGATACATTCAGTTTAAAGTTGAATACTTGCTTGTGGAAAATACCGCTATAGAGTAAGTGTAAAGCACTTTGATAGAAGGACCCGTCTGTTTCTATAATGGAAAAAGAAATCTTAGCAACATTTTTCTAATACACAATCGAAGGGGCTCTGTCATTATTTTAAATGCAGGGTATAAGAATATAAATCTTTACATTTCAATAGAATGTTGAGATGCCATACATTTCCATAACAGTGAATAAGTAATAATAAAAGTTTGGATGGAATTGCTGTACTTGGGCACTCGTTTAGTTATAAACATTACATGATAAGGAGGATGTGGTGAGGTTAAATCTTGAGATCTAGGATAGGGAAGTTGCAAGCCTGCTAACTCCCATTCCTACTAAAGTAATTTCTTTCTTTTTTTTTTTTTTTTTTTTTTTTTTTGAGACGGAGTTTCACTCTGTTGCCCAGGCTGGGGTGCAATGGCACGATCGCGGCTCACCACAACCCCTGTCTCCTGGGTACAAGCGATTCTCCCGCCTCAGCCTCCCGAGTAGCTGAGATTACAGGCATGTGCCACCACGCCTGGCTAATTTTGTATTTTTAGTAGAGACTGGTCTTCTCCATGTTCAGGCCAGACTGGTCTTGAACCCCTGACCTCAGGTGATCTGCCTGCCTCAGCCTCTCAAAGTGTTGGGATAACAGGCATGAGCCACTGTGCCCAGGCCCTACTAAAGTAATGTCTGATGTAATTTCCCCAAAAGTCAAAAAGATCAGGTAATGTGATAGAAAACAGAGCAGAGCTTTAGATTTTGAGAAGGACCTGTCTGCTTATGTGTCTTGGGGTTCCCTGAGGGAAACAGAGGTTGCTCCTAAAACGGGGTCTGTGGTGCCCTCTGGTTTTCCCAAGGAGTCCGAGGCTGTCAGAAATTACCCTGGGTCGTCTCATGTGGGCATCCAGAGTGGCAAGAAGACAGACTGGGGAAATAATCCAGTCAACTGAGAAGAACAACAAAAAATGAGTAATACCCGTTGTAAAGTAGGATAAACTGAAGCACATCATAGTTTAAAAATGCATGTTCACATAGAGTTAAGCTCCACAGCTCACTCTCTTAACCATCCTGTAATTGTGCCTGCTCTATGCCCAGTCACTGATGCACTTGTGTGGTAGCTCATGGCACACTTAACAAACAGTTTCCCTGTCCCCTTAGAACCTGGGTTTCATTTCCGGCTCTATAGCAGTATAAACAATTTTTCTCTGAATGTGTTGGGTTCTATCATTATATGTCTCAAATTTTATTAATATTACTGAATCTTATAGGGGGCTGTGATGTCTTTAATCCTTAGAAATATTAAACAATCTATAAACAAAGGAATGTATGAGGTTAAACAGTATTCAAATTTCTATGTACTTTAAAACATTCAGACAATATATTGAGAAGCACACCTAATAAACTGTAGTGAATCTACTGTGGATGAAAATTTAGAGAATATCTCTCAAAAGAAGCTATCTAGGCCAGGCATGGTGGCTCACACCTGTAATCCCAGCACTTTGGGAGGCCAAGGCAGGCAGAGGTCAGGAGGTCAAGACTTACCTGGCCAACATGGTGAAACCCTGCCCCTACTAAAAAAAGAAAAACAAAAAACAAAACTAGCCAGGCATACTGGCACACGTGTGTAGTCCCAGCTACTCGGGAGGCTGAGGCAGGAGAATCACTTGAACCCGGGAGGCAGAGGTTGCAGTGAGCCAAGATTGCACCACTGTACTCCAGCCTGGGTGACAGAGCCCATCTCAAAAAAAAAAAAAAGCTATATATCGGTAGTTATGCATATTCTTATATATATTAACAGTATTTTACATGCTTATAACCTTAAAAATAATTGAAAAGTGTCAAAATTATATGCCTTATACATTTCTGTGGGCTTGAAAATGATACAATATAGGTTGTTTAAAGCAGTCACTAAAATGTATAAACTTCTACATAATCACTAAAAAAGAAAGTTCATACCAAAAGTAGTAATACTAGGAATAAAAGAGGGCTCAACACTGCCTTTGGGAGAGGAAGGGTCCAGATTGGTATGTTTTTAAAGTCCTCCTCCAGCCTGCCATGAAACATGGCTGGATTTTTCTCCTTGTCCTGTGTAACCTCCCTTAATTTATCATAGTTTACTGCCTTAGTTACTCTCTCATTCCTCCAAGGAGAACCTCAAGAAATTTAGGTAACCCCAGCCAGTTGCCCTCAGTTACCAAGGAGCAATTAGGTAGGAAATGGCCACTGAAAGACTGAAAACAAGAAAAGGACTTGGGTCCCTCATCCAAACTGGGCAGTGGTGGCCAGGCACTTCCACACGGAAATCTTTCACTTCACCAGAATGTCCCCAGCCAGAGACCCGCAGTTGTCTCTGTGCTTAGGTGCTATCCACTGAGGATCCCGAGTTGGAAAAGGGAAATAGCGAGGCGGGGAGTTCCCCTGTATACAGCTATCGCCACATGGCGATAGCTCCAGCTCATGCCCACAAATGAAGGCTCTCTAGAGAGGAAAAAGGGAAAAATAAAAGAAAAATAAATCCCAAAATTTGGGCTTACCTCCTGACTGGCTCACCAAAATATGTTACTGGTGTGGAAGGTCTTCACTACAAGTTGTCCAGGTTCTTGGCATGGTGAAAAAAGATTGAACAAAACACACAAAGCAGTGGAAGACAAAAGCATAGGTGTACTGAAGTGAAAGTACACACCACAGAGTGGGAGCCGGCTTGAGCAAGTAGCTGATGAGCCCCAGTTGGGGTTTAAGTACCCTTAGGGGTTTCCTGTTGGTTACACCCTATACGAATGAAGGATTGGTTTGTGGCCAATCAGAGGCTGAAGTGAAGTTACACCCTATGCAAATGAAGACTGTGACCAATCAGAGGCTGAAGTGAAGGCGCCCTGTCTTTAGACCCTATTCTGCCTCAGTGAAGAAGCAAATAAAGGCACTCAACATCAGGGAAATGAAATTAAAACCATAGTGATGGTGTGTGCCTCTAGTGCCAGCTACTCAGGGCTGAGGCTGGAGGATTACTGGAGCCCAGGATATCAAAGCTGCAGCGATCACACCACTGCACTCCAGCCTGAGCAACAGAGTGAAAACCCTGTCTCAAAAAAGTAATATAAATAAAACCACAGTGAGAAACCAGTACACACCCACCAGAATGGCTAAAAGTACAGTATGTGGTATTGGTGTGATGTGGAGCAACTGGAACTCTCTTAGATTGACTACTAGTGGGTTATAAAAGGGTAAAGCCTTTTTGGAAAACTGCTCAACATCATAGTAAAGCTAAGCCTATTATATCAGTTCTCTATTGCTGCCTAACCACTCCAAAACCTCAACCAACAATGTATTATTTTTACAATTCTGTGGGTTGAGTGACCCATTTGTGGGTCTTCTCTAGGTTTACTCATGCAGCTGTGGTTAGCAGATACTTGACTGGGTAGATGGTCTAAAATGGTATCATTTTCCAGTAGGGAGCTCAGCTTGGGTGCTAAGTCTCTTTCTCTGGGGCTTTCATCTTAGGTTTCTTTGTAGCACGATGTTCTCAGGGTTCTAAAGGACAAGAACCGAAGTTCAGGACCTCTTGAAAATTCAGAGTTGCACAACATCACTTCCATCACGTTCTGTTCCATCAGTACAAGTCTCATAAGCTCAGAGTCAATGTGGGAGGGGCTGTACCAGGGTGAGGGTGCTGGGAGGTGTGATTCATTGGAGTGGGTATGAGGGTGATGATTGACCATACTGATTCTGTGATGTGACAGTTGTGCTCCCAGGTGTGAGCCCAACGGAAGCAAGTGCTTCTGTCCACTAAAGGTCACAAACAAGAGTATTCATAGCTTTATTCATAATAGCACCTAACTGGAAATGACTCAAACGTCCACCAGTAGGAGAGAGGAGAAATAAATTGTGGCATGTTCATACTACTGAATCATTTAGAAACATGGATCAATTTTACAGATTTTTAAAAATTTTTAATTATTACTTTTTTTTTTTCTGAATGGGAGTTTCAGTCGCCCAGGCTGGAGTGCAGTTGTGCAATCTCAGCTTACTGCAACCTCCGCCTTCTGGGTTCAAGCAATTCTCTTGCCTCAGCCTCCCGAGTAGCTAGGATTACAGGCACATGCCACCCCACCTAGCTAAGTTTTTGTATTTTTAGTAGAGATGGGGTTTCACCACGTTGGCCAGGCTGGTCTTGAATTCCTTTCCTCGGGTGATCTGCCTGCCTCGGTCTCCCAGAGTGCTGGGATTACAGGTGTGAGCCACCACGCCTGGCAAATTTCACAGATTTTTGACAAAAATATGAATCTCTACTGATTACTTCCATTTATAAGATTAGTGTATTAGTCCATTCTCGCCTTACTATAAAGAAATACCTGAACCTGGGTAATTTATAAGAAAAGAAGTGTAATTGGCTCACAGTTCTGCAGGCTGTCCAGGAAGCGTGGTGCTGGCATCTGCTTGGCTTCTGGGGAGGCCTCAGGAAACCTGAAGTCATGGCAGAAGGCTAAGTGGGGAGCCACCACTTCACATATCTGGAACAGGAGGGACTGAGAAAGGGAGGAGGTGCTACAGAATTTAAACAACTAGAACTGACTGTCACGAGAACAGCACCAAGAGGATGGCACTAAACCATTCAGGAGAAACCACCCCCGTGATCCAATCACCTCTCTCCAGGCCCCACCTTCCAACATAGAGGATTACAATTCAACCTGAGATTTGGTGGGACACGGATCCAAACCATATCACTTAGTAATGAACAAAACTAATTGGTAGTGATAGAAAAGTCCATATAGTGCTTATTTCAGGCTTGGGAAAGCTGGCAGTATTGACCAGGAGTGGGCACAGGGTGGTCTTAAGGAGCTGTGTGTGTTCTGTGCCCTCCTGGCGGTGGTCATGTGGGATGCATGTATGTAGCGTTCATTCAGTCGTGTGCTTAAGGAGATTCACACTTGACTCTTGGTTTTAGCTCAATTTTAAAAAAACAAATGTAAACTCTGGTTTCCTAGAGATGTTGGGTTGAAACCTCAGCTCTGCCCCTCGGCAGCCCTGTGGCAAGAAAGGCAAGTCTGAGCCTTAGTTTCGTCATTTGTTCAAGGCAAGTTCATAGGAAGCTAAATAAAGGCTGGAGAGTTGATAATGAGTCAGAGGGACGTCTCCTTGACCTTGCAGAAGAGATTTACCATTCATGTCATTTTTATTTCTAGAAGGTTTGCATGTCATTATCTGCCAAATTACCTATTCCTGAAAGCTATTGGTTTGAACTGTGTAAAACTCATTTTGTTTATGTCGAATGATTGTACCTAATATATCTGTTCAGATCTGTTCAAATTTATATCACCCTTAAGGTTTTAATATATGGGAAATGAATTTTATTTCATTGTGGCTTCTGTGTGCATAAGATTGGTGACTATACCCAGTGGGCGCAGCAGTTCTTTTTCTTTTTGCGACGGAATCTAGCTCTGTCAGCCAGGCTGGAGTGCAGTGGCACGATCTCAGCTCACTGCAAGCTCCGCCTCCCAGGTTCACGCCGTTCTCCTGCCTCAGCCTCCTGAGTAGCTGGGACTGCAGGCGCCTACCACCACACCCGGCTAATTTTTTTGTATTTTTTTTTAGTAGAGACGGGATTTCACCGTGTTAGCCAGGATGGTCTCAATTTCCCTGCCCACCTCGGCCTCCCAGTGCGCTGGGATTACAGGTGTGAGCCACCCCTCGCGGCCACACAATGCAGGTCTTATCTGTAACAGCAGAGGAAAAAGTTGCCCACAGGCCTCATCCGTATTTAGGAGGCCTTGGAAATAGGGCAGCTGTTGAAACCCTGGAGTTGCAACTGCCTGTGCTTCTAAAAGTCTCCTGACACCTCCATTGCAAATGGTGGAAAACAAATGAAAAAGAAAAGATTGGAATGTTGTTTTCCTTCTGCTCTCAACTTGTGCTCTTAAAAGTATAATTTGACTTAAATGATAGAGATGGTGTATAATGATGGAAATGATAGATAAATGATGGAGTTTTATATTTTATTCTAAATAGTATAATCTGACTTAAATGATAGAGATGGTGTTATATAACAATAGAAATGATAAATGATGGAATTTCTTATTTTATTCTAATTATAGTATTTCTTTTTAGGAGCAGACATTAAAGACAAATTAAAATGTTATGACTTTGATGTGCATACAATGAAGACACTAAAAAACATTATTTCACCTCCGTGGGATTTCAGGGAATTTGAAGTAGAAAAACAGACTGCAGAAGAAACGGGGCTTACGCCATTGGAAACCTCAAGGAAAACTCCAGATTCCAGACCTTCCTTGGAAGAAACCTTTGAAATTGAAATGAATGAAAGTGACATGATGTTAGAGACGTCTATGTCAGACCACAGCACGTGACTCCAGTCAGTGGTCCTGGTCCCGCTGTCCCGGTGTAGGTTAGTATTCTCTCACATCCTCTCCATGGCTTAAGAATGTCCTACTTCCTAACGTGACTCCAAACTGCATCTCTACATTTAGGAACAGAGACCCGCCTTAAGAGACTGGATCGCACACCTTTGCAACAGATGTGTTCTGATTCTCTGAACCTACAAAATAGTTATACATAGTGGAATAAAGAAGGTAAACCATCTGTTATGTCTTTTTTTTATTTTTCTTTTCCAATAAACTTTTATTTTGGTCTAATTTGAGATTTACAGAAAAATGGCAGAGAGAGTACAGAGAGCTTCTGTGTGCCCCTCACCTAGTTTCCCCCATTGTTAACCTCTTACGTTACCATGGAACATTTGTCATGACTAAGAAACCAACGTTGGTAGTTACCATTAACTAAAATCCAGCCTTTATTTGGATTTCACCAGTTTTTCCCTAATGTCTGCTTTCTGTCCCAGAGTCCCATCCAGGCACACACTGCATTTAGTCATCCCGTCTCCTTTGCGGTCTCTCGCCTGTGACAGTTCCTCAGACTTCCCTTGTTTCTCATGACCCTGACAGTTCTGAGGAGTACTGGCCAGGCAGTCTGAAGAATGTCCCTCCATTGGAGTTGGTCTGATGTTTCTCAAGCACCTTTCTCATTACATCCTGCTGGGTGGTTGTAACCACCACATCACCTATCCCAGGCAGTGCTCACCTTGGCCACCTGGTCACAGTGGTGTCTGCCAGGTTTCTCCACTGTCAAGTTCCTGTTTTTCCCTTTCCATACTCTGTGGGTTGAGGAGGTTTAAGCTCCAACCCCGGGAGAGAGCAGTATCTGTGCATGTTATTCTTCTTGAAGATTTGTTTCTTCTCTCCTGTTTATTCAGTCATTTATCACTATGGACTGGTGTACCTACAGGCAAGTCTTGGGGACATTGCAGTTTTGGTTGCAAACTGGTGAAATAAAGCAAATATCACAATAAAACAAGTTTCACAAATTGTTTGGTTTCCCAGTACATAAAAAAGTTACACGTTTATACTGTAGTCTATTAAGTGCGTAATAGCATTATGTCCAAAAACCAGTGTACACACCTTAATTTAAAAATACTTTCAGGAATTCGAGACCAGCCTGGCCAACATGGCAAAACCCTGTTTCTACTAAAATACAGAAATCAGCCGGGCGTGGTGGCACATGCATGCAATACCAGCTACTTGGGGGGCTGAGGCAGGAGAATCACCTGAACCCCAGAGGCAGAGATTGCAGTGAGCTGGACAGCACACCCACCACTGCACTCCAGCCTGGGCAACAGAGTGAGACTCCATCTAAAAAAGAAAAAAAAAAAATAGAGAACACTTTATTGTTAAAAAAATGCCTTTAACATTTAAACCCTTAGCAAGTTGTAATCTTTTTGCTAACGGAGGGTCTTGCCTCCATGTGGATGGCTGATGTTGATGGTTGCTGAAGGCTGGGGTGACTGACTGGTAACTTCTTCAAATAAGACAGTGAAGTTTGCTGCATTGAGTGACTCTTTGATGAAAGATTTCTCTGTAGCATGTGATGCTGTTTGACAACGTATTACAGTAGAACGTCTTTCAAAACTGGAGTTAATCCTCTCAAACCCCGACGCTGCTTTATCAGCAAAATTTATGGAATCTTCTAAATCCTTTGTTGTTGTTTCAGCAATGTTCAGTATCTTCACCAGGAGTAGATTCCGTTTTAAGAAACTATTTTCTGTGCTTATCCATAGAGAGCAACTCCTCATCTATTAAAGTTTTATCATGAGACTGCAGCAATTCAGTCACATCTTTAGGCTCCATTTTTAGATTTTATTTCTTTTTTATTTATTTGTATATTTTTTGACACAGAGTCTCATGTGTTGCCCAGGCTCATCTCGAACTCCTGGGTTCAAGCAGCCCTCTCACTTCAGCCTCCCAAGTAGCTGGGATTACCGGCACACACCACCACGCCCAGCTCCACTTCTAATTTTAGTTATCTTGCTATTAGATCACCACATGCTGCAAGCAACTTCTTCCAAACTCCCATTTTGACCACTCCTCATGAATCACAAATGTTCTTAATGGCATTTAGAATGGTGAATCCTTTCCCGAAAGTTTTCTGTGTTCTTTGCCCAGATCCGTCTGAGGAATCACTCTATGGCAGCTATAGCCTTACAAAACGTATTTCCTAAAAGATAAGACTTGAAATTCAAAATGACTCCTTGATCCGTGAGCTGCAGATGGATGTGTTAGCAGCATGCAAACAGCATTCGTCTTGTACATCTCCCACGGAGCTCATGGGTGACCAGGTGCATTGTCAGATTGTCAATGAGCAGTGATGCTTTGAAAGGAATCATTTTCTGAACAGTAGGTCTCAAGGGTAGGCTTAAAATAGTAAACCATACTGTAAACAGAGGTGCTGTCACCTAAACTTTTTCTATTTTTAAAGCACAGGCAGAATAGACTTAGCTCTCAGATTTTCTTCAAAATGTGAATGAGCATTGGCTTTAGTTTAAAGCCTCCAGCTGCATTAGCCCCTCACAAGTCAGCCTGTCCTTTGAAACAAGGCATCGACTCCTCTTCAGCTATGAGAGTCCTAGATGGCATCATATTCCAATATAAGGCTGTTTTGTCTGCATTGATTATCTGCTGTTTAATATGGCCATCTTCATTAATGATCTTTGCTAGACCATCTAGATGGCTTCTCCATCAGCAATTGCTGTTCCGTCTTGCACTTTTTATGTTGTGGAGACGGCTTCTGTCCTTAAACCTCATGAAAAATCTCTGCTAGTTTCTACCTATTCTTTTGCAGCTCCCTCGCCTCTCTCAGCCTTCATAGAATTGAAGAGAGTTAGGGTCTTGCTCTGGATTAGGCTGGCTTACAGCAATGTTGTGTCTCATTTGGTCTTGTATCCAGATCACTCAGACCTTCTCCCTATCAGCAATAAGGCTGTTTCACTTTCTTTTGTGTGTTTAATGGAGAAGCACTTTTAATTTCCTTCAATAACTTTTCCTTTGCATTCACAACTTGACCAACTGTTTGGTGCGAGAGGCCTTGCATTTGGCCGATTTGGGCTTTTGATGTGCTTCCTCACTTTCCGGCCATTATTTCTTTAGGGGTTTTTTTGTTGTTGTTTTTGTTTGTTTGCCCTTTTCCTCTCTTGTTGGGATTCCTATATGCGTGTGTTGGTATTTCTGACGGTGTCCCATAGGTCCTGTTCTTGTGCTCCTCAGACTGGATAAGTTCAACTGCCTTCTCTTCACCTTTGCTAATTCTGCCTGCTCAAGTCTGCTGCTGAATCCTTCCAGTAGAATGCTTTAATCTCAGCTGTTGTGTTTTTCAGTTCCTGAGTTTCTATTTGGTTCCTTTTTATCATTTCTGTCTCTGTTCACATTTTCTGTTTGTTCATACATCACTCTCCTGGTTCCTTTAGTCCGTTTTCCAGGGTTTCTGCTAGCCCTGTGAGCATATTAATACAGTTGATGAACATCTTTGACTAGTAATTCTAATATCTGGGCTTCCTCAGGGACAGTTTCTGTCATAATTCTTTTTTTTCCCATAAGTCAGCCATATTTTCCATTTTATTTGTGTGCTTTGTAATTTTGTGTTGAGAACTGTACAGTTTGAATATGACACTGCAGTAGCTCTGGAAATCACAGTATCCCTTTCCTCAAGGATTGCTTCTGTTACATGTTGAAGGCTGCAGTTCATTTGTGTAGTGAATTTTCCAAGTTATTTTTGTAAAGTCTGTATTCCTGAGGTTCCTGGTCTTTTTATTGTCTCTCTGGTCAGCCTGTAACCTGACAGAGATTTCCTTAAGTGTCTGGATCTTTTCTTTTTTTTGAGATGAGGTCTCTGTCACCTAGGCTACAGTGCAGTGGCATGATCATAGCTCACTACAGCCTCTAACTCCTTGGCTCAAGGGGTCCTCTCGCCTCAGCCTCCCAAGTAGCTAGGACTACAGGAATGCACCACCATGCCTGGCTAATTTATTTATTTTTATTTTTGTAGAGACGCAGTCTCACTATGTTACCCAGGGTGGTCTTGAACTCAGGGGCTCTGATGATCCTCTCGCCTCAGCCTCCCAAAGTGCTGGGATTACAGGCATGAGTAACCGTGGCTGGCCCAATATCTGGATCTTTTTTTTTTTTGAGACGGAGTCTCACTCTGTCGCCCAGGCTGGAGCACAGTGGTGCGATCTCAGCTAGCTGCAAGCTGCACCTCCCAGGTTCACACCGTTCTCCTGCCTCAGCCTCCCGAGTAGCTGGGACTACAGACTCCCGCCACCTCGTCTGGCTAGTTTTTTGTATTTTTTACTAGAGATGGAGTTTCACCGTGTTAGCCAGGATGGTCTCGATCTCCTGACCTCGTGTTTTTTTTCTTTGTTTAAAGTGTATGTCTCTAAATTTTCTGACAGATGGTATTGGGGAAATTGCTGCAGCCTAAGGGGTCGAGACAAAGGCATGCATCTACGCTGGTCCCTCAGGGCACCATTATATGACCAAAATGCACAGGGTCCTCGCTGAGGACAGGCTGCAGCAGGTACATAGGTTGTCCATCCACACCACCCTCTGAACCAAAAAGCTGCAGCCTCTGCATCATCAAGCCTTCCCCGGGTTGCAGTAAGCATCTGATGAGGTGACAGAGTTAGAAAACAGTTGATTCTGCTAATTTTTTGTCCAGCTTAATGGTGGTTTTGGAGAAGAACCAATCAATTCAATCCCCGAAGCTTCCTGCCCTGCCGTTTTCTATGACGTCACTGCTCTCTTTAAATATTAGTCATATTTTAAAAAAAACTATAGGCTGGGCATGGTGGCTCACGCCTGTAATCCCAACACTTTGGGAGGCCGAGGCGGGGCGATCACGAGGTCAGGAGATCGAGACCATCCTGGCTAACACGGTGAAACCCCGTCTCTACTAAAGATACAAAAAATTAGCCAGGTGTGGTGGCAGGAGCCTGTAGTACCAGCTACTCGGGAGGCTGAGGCAGGAGAATGGCGGGAACCCGGGAGGCAGAGCTTGCAGTGAGCTGAGATTGCACCACTGCACTCCAGTCTGGGGGACAGAGCAAGACTGTCTCAAAAAAGAAAAAAAAAACTATAGCTAAATAATAGTCATACAAAATTGTTTGCAATACTTATCAAAATTCAGTTTTACTTTTGAAAGTCATAGTATTTAAGATAATAAACAGCTATTAATACATTTGTGATGCTTTAAAAAGCTCAAAGAATTGAACAGCCATTGTAACAGAAAATCATAAAGCTAGATTTTCTTTATGATATAATTTGTCATGTAAAATCAAACTATTTTAGAATCTTGATATGACTCCTAGGTGATAACTGTACAAGCAAACACCGCCGCCACTCTTTTCGTCATTCTAATAAAGAGAGAGGATTATATGCTTCATTGGTTTAAAGTCCTTTATTCAAACGCTCCTACTCCTAACGTCAGAGGACACATTACTTTTTCATAAAAGAAAAACAAACTTGTATAGTTACTACAAAGCATCTACTCACAGCATCATTAACAAATTAGGCATTATACAGAAGTGAATTTTCCAGGCAACCGAACTGCCTTAAACACAAAACTTTTTCTCTTAACCTATCTAAAGTGTATTCCCTGTATTTCTACCTTCTGAAGCAGAACAGTGGTAGCGTTCATTTCTTGAGGATCCCCAGGTGTTAACTCCAGTAAATCTTTTAAGGAGGGCTTTCTTCCCCTTCATACAGTTGAGGGTCTAGCACTGTTGTATGGTGCGTTGAAGACCAGCATTCAGACCCCATCCTGTCTGCAGTCATCACAGTGAAAGTCAGATATTGTGCTGGAAGTTAACACAGTAACACACTTAGAGACCATGAGTTACCCCATGCTAAATTAGACTCAAACTAATGTGTTTTCTTGTTTTCATTTTTAAATGGCTTTTCTGTCTCTCTGTCAGGCATCATGTGTGCCTCCCCTGTCTTGAGTTGGGGGTAGAAAATCAAGTGACTGAACTTAATTATTTTTAAAACAACTAAAATGAAAGTATGATATTAATAAAGTGCTGAGTTTTTACATTTATTTCTCCTGCCAGAGGAAAAAAAAAAAAAAACCATTTAGTTTTCTCACTGATCACTGTTAGGATTTTTTTGGTTTCTGTAAGTGAATGTCCAGTAGGTGAGCCATTACTCTGTTGACAGTGCTTTACGACACAAAATGCAAAGGGTTCAGACACTTGACTAAGCTGTAATTCAGATTAGCAGCAGTGTTAACATCAGTGTTTAGGCCTCCTGAGAGTAAAAACAATGTGTCATCATACTGCCAAGTATTGTTCCTGTTACTACCCAGTTCTTCAGTATCTCATGACAAGTTTCTCCTAAAAAGGTGTCCTTCTCGCTAACTACAGTGGCCATGTTATCCTTAAGGGAAATACTTGGAAGTGTTATGGTCACCAGCTTCTTCAAGTCACTGTCATCTACCAATGAGATAGGGGCTACCAAGTAAAATGTAGCCCGGGGCCACATTCACAGATGGAAGTGTTCAGTTAAGCAAAAGTAAAGTTACATAGTATACAGCCCACATGAAGAAAGGTTTGGAGATTATTTTTACTGCTTTGCTTTGGCTGTAAAGTTCTCTACATGTATCAAACAGAACATTTCAACAGGCTGGCTAATGTGTAGGAAGCTAGATTTTCTTTATGATATAATTTGTCATGTAAAATCAAACAGTTTTACAAGTGTATTTCATTCACTGTATCTTAAAATTCATGTAAGATTTTATTTAAAGATAATTTCATCAAACAGCTGAATTCTAAAATCCTTTTTTTCAAAATCATTTTTCAGAACTTTGCAATAACAGGAAGTAATGAATCAGAAAGGTGTTAAAAAATTGACTTGGGGGGAAGAAATATTTGGACGTTTTGCTAGCTAGGTTTACAAAATATACACATCCAGCAAACATGAGTCCCTTTACGTATACAGTGCAGTAAAGGGAGAAGTGGAAATGCTCACGGTTCTGGGGAAGGTCAAATGAAGGCTCCCTCACGTTGGCTGAGGCCAACCTGGCTTCAGCCAAGAACAGGTCTTTGCAGTGGTGAGGGCAAAACACGAACACAAGAAATACCCTAAGTTACTGTACTTGGTTGTGCCTGGTGAGAGGCGGGACCAGCTCTTTTTTCTCCATTTGGTAATTTTAGGAAATTTGGCAGAGTTGATAAATCCCCTGGTGCAAGATTGCTTCATTAAGAATGTGTTATAGATGGCAGATGTGAAGTTCAACAGTCCTTTTTATTATCCCAGCCTAGTAACATGACTAGAGGTAAAATTAAATATTGAGTTAGATTGTTTAATATTTTAAAACTAGAGGGAAGACATACAAATAGATGAGAGCAGTTTCTTTTTTTTTTTTTTTTTTTTTTTTGAGACGGAGTCTTGCTCTGTCGCCCAGGCTGGAGTGCAGTGGCCGGATCTCAGCTCACTGCAAGCTCCGCCTCCCAGGTTTACGCCATTCTCCGGCCTCAGCCTCCCGAGTAGCTGGGACTACAGGCGCCCACCACCGCACCCGGCTAATTTTTTGTATTTTTAGTAGAGACGGGGTTTCACTGTGTTAGCCAGGATGGTCTCGGCCTCCCAAAGTGTTGGGATTACAGGCGTGAGCCACCGCGCCCGGCGGAGAGCAGTTTCTTTATAATCAGAATATATCTCCTATATTTTAAACACTGCAGGAACAAACATTTAAAATAAATGGTTTCCACATTCTGCCCCTCACTATATGGTAAAATATTTTATCTGGCAACCACATTTTCCTACTTTTAATCACAAACATCATCAGAGCTTTTCATCAGCCTAACTAGTCTTCCTACTCACTGAGCCTGGTCTAGGCACTTTTACCACGGCCATATTTTTGCTAAGATCCCTGCAGACTGTGAACTACGAAAACCAGCCCCTGGCCCCGCTTGTGGGTGCTGCAGAGCCGCGTGTGAACTGCTCATAGGAAGCCACGTCTCTGGGCGGGGTGGCTCTCGGGCCTGTGGATCCGCCTAAAAGCTTTTCTGCCAGTGACGCCCTTGGTCTCTGGATGTGTTCAAGCCTCAGTGATGTTATTCTCTGGTTTCCTGTGTGTGCTTGAGATTCTTGGGAGAAAGCGTGCTGCAGATGAAATATACAGCCTACATGAGGAAGAGAAGGGGAAAGTCATTTTAAAATAACTTCCATATAAATTACTGTAATCAAAGTGCTGCTACCTGTGTGTTCATAAGAAAATACGTGCAAGGGCCCGATCGGTGGCTCACGTCTGTAATCTCAGCACTCTGGGAGGCCGAGACAGGCGGATAACGAGGTCAGGAGATCGAGACCATCCCGGCCAACATGGCGAAACCCCGTCTCTGCTTTAAAAATACAAAAAAAAGGCCGGGCGCGGTGGCTCAAGCCTGTAATCCCAGCACTTTGGGAGGCCGAGACGGGCGGATCACGAGGTCAGGAGATCGAGACCATCCTGGCGAACACGGTGAAACCCCGTCTCTACTAAAAAATACAAAAACCTAGCCGGGCGCGGTGGTGGGCGCCTGTAGTCCCCGCTACTCGGGAGGCTGAGGCAGGAGAATGGCGAGAACCCGGGAGGCGGAGCTTGCAGTGAGCCGAGATCGCGCCACTGCACTCCAGTATGGCGACAGAGTGAGACTGTCTCCAAAAAAAAAAACAAAAAACAAAAAAAACGTTCAAATGCCAACCCAGCTCTGATGGCGTCCCGGCCACAGAGAGCCTGCGGGAGGGGGATAAAAACGGTGCTGGGCTGGGAAGGCGGCTTGTCCGCGATCTCCTCTCACCACGACCAGACCAAAGCCGCCGGCGCTCTGCTTCCGGGGCCGCCCTAAACCTCGGCCGCCGCTCCCTGAGGGTCCGCCCGGCCCCGCGGAGAGCTAGGCTGTGTGGCCGGAGGTCACGACCCCGACCCCCGACCCGTCCCGCAGCTTCCTGGGCCCTTCGTGGGCGGCCCCGACCATCGCAGCCCGAGGAGGGGCGGGGCGGGGGCCGTCGAGCTCTCGCGAGGTTTTGTCGAGGGCTGACGGTTGCGGCTCGGCGGAGAGTGCGGGATGCGCTCGGAAAAGGAGGGGGCCGGAGGCCCTAGGGCGGCCGTTGCCGCGCGGGGACCGTGCGGGAGGGAAAAGCTGTCGGCCCTAGAAGTACAGTTCCACCGCGACTCGCCGCAGCGAGAAGCTGAGACGCAGCCAACCTCGTCCTCCGGTTGCGGGGGCGGTGCGGGCAAACCTCGCGAGGAGAAGAGGACGGCCCTGAGTAAGGTGGGGACGGGGACGGGGGCGGGGCGCGCAAACCTCGCGAGGAGAGGATGGTCCTGAGCGGAGGAGGAGGGGCGGGGCCGGGAGGGGAGGGGCGGGGCCGGGAGGGGAGGGGCGGGGCCGGGAGGGGAGGGGGAGGAGCGGTGCGCGGTCCCTCCGGAGCTCCATGTCCACGCCCCGCTGCGGTGGGAACGGCCGCGCGCTCCCCGCAGGTGGTCATCCGCCGCCTGCCCCCGGGCCTCACCAAGGAGCAGCTGGAGGAGCAGTTGCGCCCGCTGCCAGCGCACGACTACTTCGAGTTCTTCGCCGCCGACCTGAGGTGAGGCCCGCCCCGAAGCGAGGAGGAGGAGGAGAGGGCGGAACCCAGAGCTCTGCGCCGCTGGCCTTCTCGTTGCCTTAAGTTCCTTACCGTGATTTCTCCTTTATGGAGTCGTGTGAACTTTTTGAATAAATTACATTTCAGTAAAACGTGTAAGTCCTTTCAAAGAAAAATACCAGCAACAAGGAAACAGATGTGGTTTGCATTAGAAATGCGGATGATTTTCAGGCGGCTAACGCTTAGGAAAACGGGTGCCTTTGAAAGGACCAGCGTTGCCCGCCCGGCGCCTCCCGGGCCTCCGTGCTCGGACGCGGACGGGGCGCGACGGGACGGGGGGCGACGGGGCGGGGCGGGAGGGCGCCGGCTCTTCCTGTGGCCTCCACGCCGGTGCCACAGCCAGTGCGGCTCTAAATACCGGAGAGGGTCCCCGGCGCCACGGGTTCCTCTGGGAGTGCGCCCTGGCTTTGCCTTAGGGTTTCGCCTCCGAGGACCGGTTCTGGGCAGTGCAGAAGGGACCTGAGTTCTGCCTCGTAAAGTTAACGTTTTGCATTTGTTTTTGCTAAAGAATATCCAGATTGTTATAATTAACTGAGATGATTTGGCACAAAAGTTTTATCTAAAGTAGTTTGTTGTGCCCAGAAAAGGAAAAAGAGGCGAAAATAATGGAGTATTGTATTTTTCACTAACCATTTTCACTGTTATCTCTTATTTCAGTCTTTATCCTCATCTCTACTCAAGAGCATACATTAATTTTAGGAATCCTGATGACATCCTTCTTTTTAGAGATCGTTTTGATGGATATATCTTCCTTGACAGCAAAGGTTGGATTATTGGTTTTAAAAAATCTATTATAATCTCTAGGTATACTAATGAAGTATTGCTAGAATATCCGTGTTTTTATTATTATTATTTTTGGAGACAGGGTCTTGCTCTGTTGCCCAGGCTGGAGTGCAGCAGCCACAATCACGGCTCACTGCAGCCTCACACTCCGGCTCAAGAGATCCTCCAGCCTCCCAGGTAGCAGGGACCACAGGCGTGTGCCCCCATGATCGACTGATTTAAAAAAAAAAATTTGTAGAGACAGGGGTCTCACTGTGTTGCTCAGGCTGGTCTTGAACTCCTGGCTTCAAGTGATCCTCCCACGTCAGCCTCCCAGAGTGCTGCGATTACAGGTGTGAGCCACAGCATCTGGTCTGTTTGTGCGTTGTAATTAAAAAGTTCTCAGACTAAAGTAAGATGATAAATTTTGATTATGTTACTGTAATTACGTGCAGATATTAAAAATTGAAATTATTTAATTTTATTATTTAAACCAAAAAAATCCCAGAAATTCTGTGTAATAGTGACAGTCTATTTATGTATTATCAGAGAATGAAGGTTTTCATGAGTGAGTTTTTTGCATGAGAGAACTTTATCTTTTTGGGTTTTAAAACTAAATTATTTTACCTGTTTGATAGGAATTTTCCAAAATGTATACTGACTTCTATCTTCCTAAACAGCACCCTTCATGACTGTACCATTTATGATAATGTCACCAGGAAGTCACTGAGTGCTGTTAAACAGCTTTGCCTGTGGAGACCGCAGTCTTCACCTCTAGTCTCAATAGTTCCCTTCCCGGTACTTCTAGGGTTCTGCTTTGATCTTTTCCCCTTCTCCTCTCCTGTCAGGCTGTCTGCTGTTGTGTTCTGGCTGTCAAGTTTGTGTACCTTTCACAGCAAGTTGTTTTCTGCCCTCCCCTCCCCGGCCACCCTCTTCGCACTCCAAGCGTTTTGACACTGATGAGTGTTTTCTCTTTCTCCACTGAGGGGTAAGGACTAGAAAGATTGTTACAAAATAAGCATTAGCCAAGCTAGTTCCTGTGACCAGAAGCAAATGTGATGCTTGAACTGACCTTTGTGTTCATTGCTCATTTATTCAGTAACTTACTCAGCTTCCCTTTTTCACTTAAAAAATGTTGATGGGCCCGGCACAGTGGCTCACCCCTGTAATCCCAGCACTTTAGGAGGCCAAAGGCGGGTGGATCATGAGATCAGGAGTTTGAGACCGGCCTGAGAAACAACGTGAAACCCCATCTCTACTAAAAATTCAAAAATTAGCCAGGCGTGGTGGCAGGCGCCTGTAGTCCCAGGTACTCAGAAGACTGAGACAGGAGAATTGCTTGAACCCGGGAGGCGGAGGTTGCAGTGAGCTGAGATCATGCCACTGCCTCCCAGCCTGGGCGACGGAGTGAAAAATTACGTATGTGTATGTATGTATATATATGTGTGTGTGTATATATATGTAAAATATATGTAACATGGCCAGGTGTGATGGCTCACTCCTGTAATCCCAGCACTTTGGGAGGCTAAGGCGGGCAGATCACTTGAGGTCAGGAGTTTGAGACCAGCCTGGCCAAGATGGTAAAACCCTGTCTCTACTAAAAATAAAAAAATTAGCCAGCCGTCATTGTGCGTGCCTGTAATCTCAGCTACTTGGGAGACTGAGGTATGAGAATCACTTGAACCTGGGAGGCAGAAGTTGCAGTGAGCCGAGGTGTCACTACATTCTAGCCTTGGTGACAGAGCAAGACTCTGTCTCAAGAAAAGTCACAAAATTTATACTGTACTGTTTTCCACAGCAACTGTGCCATTTTACATTCCCACCAGTAGTGAGCAAGTCAGTCCTTATTTCTGGTTCTACTTTGTTGTTGTTGTTGTTTAGTTTTTTAAATAGAGACGGGGTCTCGCTAAGTTGCCCAGGCTGGTATCAAGCGATTTCCCCCACCTTGGCCTCCCAAAGTGCTGGGCTACAGGCGTGAACTGCCGCCCCGCCATTGTTTTGATGGTCTCCGGCCTAAGCCTGTGCTTTTGATGTCATATGCAAAAACCCATTGCCAAATCCATTGCCGTGGAGCTTTTTCCCCTGTGTTTTTTCCTAAGTGTTTTATGGTTTCAGGTCTTATATTTAGGTTTGATCCTTTTCGAGTTACTTTTTGTATATGGTGTTAGGTAAGGGTCCAACTTCATTCTTCTCGCTATGGATATCCAGTTTTCCCAGCACCAGCTGTTGAAAAGACTTTCTTTTCCCCATTGAATGGTCTGGGCACCCTTTTCAAAAATCAGTTGACTGGCCGGGCGCGGTGGCTCACGCCTGTAATCCCAGCACTTTGGGAGGCCGAGGCGGGCGGATCACAAGGTCAGGAGATCGAGACCATGGTGAAACCCCGTCTCTAAAAAAAAAAAAAAAAATCAGTTGACCAAATATTACAAAGGTTTCTTTCTGGGCTCTTTATTTTATTCCCTCGATGGATGTGTCTGTCTGTGTGGCAGTACCACACTGATTACTTTTAGCTTTGGAATCAGGGACTATGTCATCTGCCATTGAATGAGTATCCACTGTGTGCTAGGCCTTGTGGGTGGAGCGGTGACTTGGACATCATCCCTGCTGGTCCCGTGCCCTACTGTCTCCCTGATTCTGACTTTATTCTGGATAGTGGAGGTTGGCACAAAAATGTCTCCCAGATAAGGGAGTTATAATTCAGTCACCTGACCATTACTGACAAGTCTAAAAATGACTCAGTGGGTTTAGTACCAAGGTAGCAGTGTTCCATTTGATGATTTGGCATATAGCAGGTTCTCTTAGTGAACATTTCTCTTTGTGTATTCATTTTTCCCCCACATAGCAACAAAGTTAGTTTCTAATGGCTTCCATTCTCTACTTTTATCAGAAGCAGATTGCACCTGGAATATTCTATAAACCCTTTGAAGCTCTCAATTTTAGCCATGGTGTCTTCTAAGCAAAGTAATTTTCTTGAACTTAAATAACAAATTGATAGTTGAATTAACCTTTTAAAATAAAATGTAAAACGTAGTTAAGAAATCTGATTATTTAAAGGTATTCCAACAATAAATTATTTGGGATGGGGCTGGGGAGGTCAGGTTTATTGAGGTGTAAGTTATATATGGTAGAAGTCACCCTTTTAAAGTGAACAATTTGATGAATTTTGAACAAATTCAGTTACACAACCACCACAACATGATGGATTGTTTTGTTCAATAAATAATTGTTCTTCCTACCATGAGTTCATCCTTGTTTTAGTCTGGAGTTTGCCATGTGAAGGTTGCAGGTGCTTGAAAGTGTAATTGTAGGTTTTTAAATGTTTTTTTTTTTAATCTCTTACTGGAAGGATGAATTATAGTTTAAATAGTAATAATACATTGTCATTGTTACACTTACTCTTTAAGTAAGCTAGGTCATTATTTTCCAAAATGAATGTAGTAGAATTTCAGAATGGCTTCTGGAACATGTTTCCTGTTAAAAGGCCTAGAATATCCTGCAGTGGTAGAGTTTGCTCCGTTCCAGAAGATAGCCAAAAAGAAGCTGAAAAAAAAAGATGCCAAGACTGGAAGCATCGAAGATGGTGAGCCCTTTCCAAGTGCTACATTACGAAGCTGCCAAATTAAGAACACAGAGCAAATGTAATTCTCCTGTAGATGGGAAAGATTATATTTATTTTCTTTCTGTTTTTTTTAATGTCTAGATCCAGAATATAAGAAGTTTTTAGAAACTTACTCTGTGGAGGAAGAGAAGACCAGCGCCAACCCTGAGACTCTGCTGGGGGAGATGGAGGCGAAGACAAGAGAGCTCATTGGTCTGTGTGCTCATTTCTTCTCTTTTCTTTATTGAGAGATTTACTCGTAGAGGATATACTTTTTTTTTTCTTGATTGTGATAACAAGTTGAAACTTGTTACAGGCTTGGCAGAAATGTAGAGTAATTTCCAGTTTTGACAAAAGAATGGCAAGATGGCCGCATGGGAAAATATTTCTGAGCATTGGTTGATGGAGAGCACGTGATTTTTTTAGTTACGATCCTTTTAAGTTGTGCTGCTTCGGAATGAGCAGTGGAGAAGACACATGAATGGCATGTGCCTGACAGCGTCAGGGAAAGCGCGTTGTGTCACAGAGCTGAAGTCAGTGGTCACAGATGGATGCCTCAGGGAAAGCGCGTTGTGTCACAGAGCTGAAGTCAGTGGTCACAGACGGATGCCTCAGGGAAAGCGCGTTGTGTCACGGAGTTGAAGTCAGTGGTCACAGACGGATGCCTCAGGAGCCCGTAGGCATGAGATGTTTTGCTCGTGGTGAGGTCATCTTGCTGCTCTTCAACAGCAATGCCAGGCTCCCTGAGCCAAGCCAAGCCAACTTGTGGATAAGCCTGGCCAGAGCACAGAATCAAGTTTAAATCCAGCCTTCCACCCCATGCCCACAAGTCGTGTACTTTAGAAATAGTTCTCAGTAGCACTGACGTGAAAATCAGGCAGACAGTTGTCGTTTAGTCCCAGACACACCTGGAAGTGTTTCTCCTCTCTGTGGATCTCCTTTCCTCAAAGCCCCCGTTCTTCACCCCTCACCTCTCCCACCCAGGCTGTGCCCTGCCCCCCCATCAAGAGGAATGTACTTTGGGAGGCCAAGGCGGGCGGGTCACAAGGTCAGGAGTTCGAGATCAGGCTGGTCGACGTGGTGAAACCCCGTCTCTACTAAAGATACAAAAACTCAGCTGGGCATGGTGGTGGGCAGCTGTAGTTCCAGCTACTCGGGAGGCTGAGGCAGGAGAATCGCTTGAACCCAGGAGGCGGAGGTTGCAGTGAGCTGAGATCACACCACTGCACTCCAGCCTGGGCGACAGAGCGAGACTCCATCTCAAAAAACAAACAAAAGAAATTGATGCGTCGTGACAGCCACATTGTCTGTCTCCCGCCACATAAACTCCCTCGTTTGGTTTCCCCAGTGGAACTACATTTTCATCTTCACGGTTGCCACACAGAAAAGAAAAGTTCAGGAATTTTATAAATGTTGATTGAATTAATAAGAAAGGTCAATGTTATTGAAATAGTCCACTCACTTTCTTCATTTGTCTAATAATAAAGGTTTTTTTTTTTTTTTCTGAAACGGGGCCTCACTCTGTTGCCCAGGCTGGAGTGCAGTGGCACAATCTCAGCTCACTGCAACGTCTGCCTTCTGGGTTCAAGCAATTCTTTTGCCTCAGCCTACTGACTAGCTGGGATTACAGGCACCTGCCATCATGCCTGGCTAATTTTTATATTTTTGTGGAGATGGGGTTTCACCATGTTGGCCAGGCTGGTCTTAAACTCCTGACCTCAGATGATCCGCCCACCTCAGCCTCCCAAAGTGCTGGGATTACGGGCATGAGCCACCACGCCTGGCTGTAATAAAGCTTTTGATCGCTAAAGTAAACAAGATGTGCTGAGGCTGCATGCTGCCTGGGCACTGACTCGGCCTCAGCGTGGGGCCAAGTGGTAAACAGGTCGCACAAGGTCTCTGCCTGCCATCAGGGATGACAGGTAGGAAGCAGGAGCGGGAATAGCCCAGCCAGGACCCCTCAGTTTGTAATCAGTGCCACTGATGTGACAGTGGAATATGGGAGGGAAAGAGGTTGGGAGACTCCCTCCAAGATGGTGGTGGAGCTGGAGCTGAGACTGGCTGCGGGAGGGAAAGAGGTCAGGAGATGAACTGAGACTGGCTGTGCTGAGCAGTGGAGGAAGGAAGCACCAGGGGCAGGGCCGGCGGCTGTCACTTTTCACCGCAGGTGCGGATTGCAGGCTTGTGGGGCTGGCACACGTGGGTGAGGGCAATGCGGTTGGAGGGTCGGGGCACTGTGCAAGATGTTTAGATTCATTCCAGGGCAACTGGAAGCCACTGGGGGAGTGGCATGGTCTGATTATTTGTCCCCATGACTCTGGTGGTGTCACATGGAATAGATTGTGGATGCCAGGAGATGCGTGTGTGTTTTGGAGGTGGACTGGACAGGACCGACAGACAGACAGGGTGTGGGAGGTAAGGGAACAGGAAGAATTAAGACTCCAGGGTTTGGCTTGAACAGATGGGTGGATTGTGGCCCCATTACACACAAGGGAAGATGAGGGTAGGACAGTACTGGGGGCAAAGTCGAGACCAGTGATGAATTTACATGAAGTTCCTTTTCAGCATGTTAGTGACTGTTACAGCTGAGTAACTAGCGAAAAATAATAGCAAATGGGAACAGTAAATATTTAATGCTTTTATATCATTTTTAGCTTACTGTGGAATATGTATTTTGATTTAGGAAGGACATGAGAGACTTAGACATTAGAGCCAATGCTAGTTTGAGCCTCATTCCTTGTTTCCTTTTCTTTCTTTCTTCTTAGTTAAAAGGATAAAGTGAGTTGTTGTGAGATGGATTTTTACTAGGGGAGTGGTTTTTCTGTAAGTTTTAGGTCACAAGATCCATCTTTCCTGGCAGTTAGAATCTATATGTTCTTCACTTAAGAACTTGATAAATTGCAGAAGAGCTACAAGAAGTAAATTAGATGTTAATTACAGGCCTCACCTCCCTGCCCCTCCCATTTCCATCTCACTTTGTTTTAAAAGTCCCCTTGCATAGGATTGGTCACTTTAGGGCTGTTTTGAGACATACCTGTTTGGGGCAGACACGTGGCTCCTGCCGGGGTGGGGGGGGGGGCGTGCCCTGGCACCTCCCGAGAGTCTGCTGCACAGCCAGTGCTTTACCAGAGTTGAACGAATGAATGAATGAATGAATGAATGAGGCTTAGAATTCACCATCCCTGATGGGAACGACTGATTCATTCCAGGACTTGGCTGTAGAGTCTTCCTTGTTGTTGTGATTGCTGTTTCTACATATTAAAAATTGAACCTTGGCCGGGCGCGGTGGCTCACACCTGTAATCCCAGCACTTTGGGAGGCCAAGGCGGGCGGATCACGAGGTCAACAGATCGAGACCATTCTGGCCAACATGGTGAAACCCCGTCTTTACTAACAATAGAAAAATTAGCTGTGTGTAGTAGCGTGTGCCTGTAGTCCCAGCTACTTAGGAGGCTGAGGCAGGAGAATCACTTGAACTCGGCAGGTGGAGGTCACAGTGAGCCAAGATCACGCCACTGCACTCCAGCCTGGTGACAGAGTGAGACTCTGTCTCAAAAAAAAAAAAAAAAAATTGAACTTTAGGCAATTCATGGCAGATTACCTTTTTCTTTACTAAGCTTTTGACCTCCAGTGGAGTCTTCTGAACAGGTCTGAGAAGCGAGTATTACATGGAAATATTAATAAGCTCTTGCTGACAAGGACTCTGGAGTTGTTGAGTTAGTCTGGTGCATAGGCCTTTAGAGCAGACAGGCCCGGGTTCAGCTCTGAGGCTTCTGTTTACTTGTGATCTGTTGCATGGTTGTGCGTATTCTGTCTGATAAATAACATACTTTCATGATGTGTAGAGCACTTTCTTATTCAGGTCTTACATACTTTTGCTGTGATCTCTGTGGGTGATGGGGCAGACATTTTATAGGAAGAGGAAGGTGGGCAAGCGGGGTCTGGGTTCAGCCTCCCCGCGCATCCAGGTGGTCTCGCCCTGCTCCTGGCTGACAAGTCCAGGCCTTTCACAGAGCAGAGCAGAACCCTGGCTGATTTGAGATAATTTGCCCATTACAAAGAGCCGACTATTTACCTGAGCCAGTGTGCTGTACTCACCTTGAGCCAGAGTTCATGGTCAGCCCAGAGACCCCTCTGGGGAGTGGGTTCTCTGTAGCAACTGTGTCTGCCACGAAATGTGGCATTTGTACCTGCATCATCTCTTCCCTACAACCACTGTGCCTGGGGCAGGACTCCTGGGACAATCAGCTCTTCCCTACAACCACTGTCCCTGGTGCGGGGCTTCTGGGACAGGTGCCATTTCATCTGTGATGTCAGGGTGTCAGGGTCCTCAGTTCCAAGTGAGGGACCCCCAGCCAGGGCTTCTCCTATGATTCCTGATTCATTCCTGGTCCTCAGAATTCCAGAGATGATGTGTCAGTTTTCAGGTGCATCCAGGGATTCTTCAGAACGCTGTTTAATCTGAGATCTTACCCACAGAATAGACCCAGACCATCTTCCCCCTTCCCGTTTGTGTCCTCGTGTTGGTGGGATGTGGGGCCTGTCCACCTCAGCGCGAGTCCCTCAGAGGCAGTGTCTGTGGGGCCTCCAGCTTGCCTGGGCACCCACATCCAGGTCAGATCTGAGAGGTCCAGCATGAAAGCGGAGGACCAAGATAGAGTTTGTAGACATGTTCATTCCCTAGTAGTTGGTGCCTTTTCTGAAATCAGCAGTGCCATGTGGAGTCATTTTCTTTCTTCCTTTTTTTTTTTGAGACAGAGTTTCACTCTTGTTGCCCAGGCTAAAGTGCAGTGGCACAAAATCTTGGCTCACTGCAACCTCTGCCTCCCGTGTTCAAGCGATTTTCCTGCCTCAGCCTCCCAAGTAGCTGGGATTATAGGCACGTGCCATCATGCCCGGCTAATTTTGTATTTTTTCAGTAGAGATGGGGTTTCTTCATGTTGGTCAGGCTGGTCTCGAACTCCCAACCTAAGGTGATCTGTCCGCCTCGGCCTTCCAAAGTGCTGGGATTACATGTGTGAGCCACCACGCCCAACCCGTGTGGAGTCATTTTTTAAACTACAATCCAGAGTTGTATGTCTTAGCATTGGGATTTTATGGAGTGTATATTGTAAGACATTACAAGAATCCATGTTATTTAAAACCATTGCTTGGAGAACGGAAAACAAAAAAGTTCTCAGAATATGTGATGTATCAAAGTAAATATATGTTATTTAATGATTTAAGGTACCTACAAAAATATCATCTTTGTAATACTTTAAGCCTCCCTTAAGAATCAGGAGTTAGATGTTTACTATGTATAAAATTGTTGATACTTTCAAATTACTTGACATGATAGTAATGGAATAAAAACTCCCCTGGAGACAGTATGTGATCATGTAAATTTAAAAAGTAATGATATTGTTCCCTTATTTATTTTAAAGATCAAATTGAAAACAAATATTTAAAATAATCTTTCTTTAGGAGTTAAATACTATATTACAACTTTTGTGTTTTAGCTAGAAGAACAACACCTCTTTTGGAATATATTAAAAATAGAAAATTAGAAAAGCAGGTAGGTCTGGCCTTTACCTCATGAACACCCTCCCTGCTGCTGCCGTTCTCATCCAGGCGGTTTATATACACACCCTTCCATGTCTTTAGAGAATTCGAGAAGAGAAGCGAGAAGAACGGAGGAGGAGAGAGTTAGAAAAGAAACGTTTGCGGGAAGAGGAAAAAAGAAGAAGAGAAGAAGAAAGATGCAAAAAAAAAGAGACAGATAAACAGAAGAAAATTGCAGAGAAAGAAGTAAGGATTAAGGTAATTCTGAGGAAACATTTCCTTTTTCCAAAAATAGTTCTGCTACAGTAATTATACTTTTTACATATCTTAGTTCTTTAGAATTTTGAAAACATTGTGAATTAATCTAATATTGTGGTGTTGTTTTTTTCCATCCTACAGCAGTGGTTTTCACAGTGTGTCCTGAGCCTTGGGAGTCCTCAGGCTGCTGTGGGCGCCTGTCCTCCTGGGTGTGCAGTGGGGAGCACACCCCTACAGGAGCCCCACGCTGGCACACGTCGGGCTGCTGCTGACACTGTCTTTTTTTTTTTTTTTAACTTTCCAACTTTCATTTTCAGTTCAAGGGCTACATGTGCAGGTGTGTTACGTGGGTAAATCAGGTGTCTCTGGGGTTTGGTGTCCAGATAATTTTGTTGCCCAGGTAGTCAGCACAGTACCTGCTGTTTTTCAGTCTTCACCCTCCTCCTATTCTCCACCCTCTACATTTCCCTTTTGAAAAAAGTTTTCTGGCCGGGCATGGTAGCTCACGCCTATAATCCCAGCACTTTGGGAGACCAAGGCGGGCAGATCACAAAGTCAGCAGTTTGAGATCACCCTTACCAACATGGTGAAACCCCGTCTCTACTAAAAATACAAAAATTAGCCGGGTGTGGTGGCGGACGCTTGAAATCCGAGCTACTCAGGAGGCTGAGGCAGGAGAATCGCTTGAACCCCCGGAAGCAGAGGTTGCAGTGAGCCGAGATCGCGCCATTGCACTCCAGCCTGGGCAACAGAGCGAGACTCCATCTCAAAATAATAATAATAATAATAATTTCCTGGCCTGGTACAGTGGCTCACACCTGTAATCTCAGCACTTTGGGAGACCAAGGCAGGCGGATCACTTGAGGTCAGGAGTTTGAGACCAGCCTGGCCAATATGGTGAAACCCTGTCTCTACCAAAAACACAAAAATAAGCCGGGCGTGGTGGCGCGTGCCTGGAATCCCAGCTACTCAGGAGGCTGAGGCAGGAGAATTGCTTGAACCCAGGAGACAGAGGGTGCAGCAAGCCGGGATCGAGCCACTGCACTCCAGCCCAGGCGACAGAGCGAGACTCTGTCTCAAAAGAAACTTTTCCTGATTAAAAAGTACACATTTGAAAACCACTGGTTTTGCCTTTCTGTGTGAAGGCTGACTCATAGAACCGGGTTTTATCATTTCTGTTGTGGTAGCACTAATGAGTTTCTGTATTTCTTGCTGAGTTTTTCTTGTGACTGATACGTTCATTGATGAGGGTGGTTTAATACATAGAGGGAATTTTTCTCTGTGTGAAATGTGTTGGCCGGAATTGGGACCAGCCATTGTCTTCTCAGGACTAAACCTGGATTTAGACCTAAGGTATCACGCCATGAAGGATTTAAGGCATATTCAATATTATTATTATTTATCGAATACCTTATATTCAATAAAATTGTATAAGGAAAAAAAATGTCAGGACTTGGGGAAAGAAGGTAGGTTAGGAAAGGGTGGGGAAGAGATCATTGAACCATAGATTTGTTTCTGATACGGTCAGTCAAAAACAGAAAAGTTGGCTGGGCATGATGGCTCGTGCCTATAATCTCAGGACTTTGGGAGACCAGGGTGGGTGGATTGCTGTAGCTTAGGAGGTCAAGACCAGCCTGGGCAACAACAGAGAGAGACCCTGTTTCTATTCACTGTATTGCCCAGGCTGGTCTCGTACTCCTGGACTCAAGTGATCCTCCTGCCTCACCCTCCCAAAGTTTGGGGATTACAGGCCTGAGCCACCGTGCCCGGCCTGGTTTAGCTTTTAATAAGCATCTGTGCTCAGTATGGGGGTCTTTCACTTCTAAATCATGTGGAACATTGAAATGTTTTTAATGCCTGAAAACTGGCATCTGTGGAGGAATCGACAGCTTAAAGACAGATGGCTCATGACTTTTTTGCTATTTTTTTGTTTGGTTTTTGTGGGGGGGTTTGAGACAGGGTCTCAGTGTGTCACCCAGGCTGGAGTGTAGTGGCACAGTCACAGCTCACTGCAGCCTCTACCTCCCAGGCTCAAGTGATCCTCCTGCCTCTGCCTCCCATTACAGGGTGCACCATCATACCTGAACAGCTAATTTTAAAAAAATTGTAGAAATGGGGATCTCACTGTGTTGTCCAAGCTAGTCTTGAACTCCTGGGCCCAAGCGATCCTCCTGCTGCTGGGATTAGAGGCATGAGCCACCATGCGTAGCCCTCGTGGCTATTCTTAATAAAGAGAAATATGGTTTGGGAGGCCGAGGTGGGCGTATCACAACATCAGGAGATCGAGACCATCCTGGCTAACAGGTTGAAACCCCGTCTCTACTAAAAATTCCAGAAATTAGCCGGGCTTGGTGGCGCACACCTGTAGTCCCAGCTACTCGAGAGGCTGAGGCGGGAAAATTGCTTAACCCGGGAGGCAGAGGTTGCAGTGAGCTGAGATCACGCCACTGCACTCCGCCCTGAGCGACAGAGCAAGACTCCGCCTCAGAAAGGCTGGAGACGGGCGGATCACTAGGTCAGGAGATCAAGACCATCCTGGCTAACGTGGTGAAACCCCGTCTCCACTAAAAATACAAAATATTAGCAGGTCGTGGTGGCGGGATCCTGTACTCGCAGCTACTTGGAAGGCTAAGACAGGAGAATGGCATGAACCCGGGAGGCGGAGCTTGCAGTGAGCCGAGATTGCACCACTGCACTCCAGCCTGGGCGACAGAGCGAGACTCCGTCTCAAAAAAAAAAAAAAGAAATATGGCACACAGACAGCTCAGCTGTTTAATGTTCCTCTGAGGATGCTAAGCAGTGAGCTTATGTGTGGCCACATGGGTGAACACACACAGGCAAGGGCTGGGAGGGAGCTCCGCTGCCCGTGCACTCTGGTTGGCCTCCAGAAGCCTCTCAGGGCGTAGCAGAGCTGGCCTGCTCCCCAGCTCGTCTCCAGCGGCTCTGGCCTGCTGGTTTCTCCTGAATGTACCAGCTGATTCCACCTTAGGCCTCCACAGGGACTTCCCCAGATGTGCCCGTGGCTCCTTCTTGGCATCTGGTCTTAGTTCCCGTCTTGGCTCTGCAGAGAGTCCTCCTGGACCCTCCTCTTCCTGCGTCTCTGCTGCTTTACTCTCCCTTCGTGTGTTCGTAGCTGCTGTCTGAGGCTATCCTATTCCTTTGTTTCCTCCCCTTGACCACCGTTGCCTCAGGTGGAGCATCAGGTGCGAGTTCCTTCAAGGCAGGGGCACCCCTGTCTCATTCATAGCCATTCCCTAGTGCCTAGCACAGGGTCTTAGTCCCTGGTTCCTGCACACAGCTCCTCAGACCCCGGGCATCCGCAGCAATGTGAGTATCTTATATGCCAATGAGAGGACTGGGGGCTGGAGGCCCCAGGCAGCTTCAGGATGGGGACTAGTTGGCAGAAAGACTAAGGCAGGACTAGAGGGTTGGGACGTTCAGTCCCATCCTAGCAGAGGGCAGAGGGCCTAGAGAGAGGTCACCATTGGCCAGTGACTTAATCAATCACACTTGTATCATGAAACCTTAATAATGCCTAAAGACAGGGCTTCCGGGAGCCAGGCATAGTGGCTCATGTCTGTAATCCCAGCACTTTGGGAGACCGAGGCGGGTGGATCCCAGGGTCAGGAGTTTGAGACCAGCCCGGTTAACATGGTGTGTAACCCCATCTCTACTAAAAATACAAAAATTAGCCAGGCATGTTGGCGCACACCTGTAGTCCCAGTTACTCAGGAGGCTGAGGCAGAAGAATCGCTTGAACCCAGGAGGCGAAGGTGCAGTGAGCCGAGATTGCGTCCCTGTACTCTAGCTTGGGGTGACAGCAAGACTGTGTCTCCAGGAAAAAAAAAAAAAAAGGCGGGGCTTGCTGGGAGGCTTACAGCATGGAAGCTGCAAGCACCGCTGCGCCATCCCCCATACCCGCCTTGTGTATTTTTTCCATTTGGCTGTTCCTGGTTGTATCCTTTATGATAAGCCAATTATCGAGAAGACAGTGCCTTTCTGAGTTCCATGAGCCATTTCAGCAACTTATCAAATCTGAGGAGAGGCCGTCGAGAACCTCTGAATTTATTGCTGATTGGTCAGAAGTACCGGTGACACTCCAGGACTTGGAACTGTCATCTGAAGGGGGCAGTCTGTGGGTTC
This sequence comes from Theropithecus gelada, assembly GCF_003255815.1. Lineage (NCBI taxonomy): Eukaryota > Metazoa > Chordata > Mammalia > Primates > Cercopithecidae > Theropithecus > Theropithecus gelada. The sequence continues at coordinate 52,530,275 of NC_037685.1, forward strand.
TGGTGCTAACCGCAGGTCGATGGCCTCAGCGTTGAGTTGAATGTGGAGCACGCAGCTGGTGCCGGAGAGGTGGAGAGGTGGAGAGTTGGTACAGAAAAAGACATGCAGTGTCAGAAATGTTGTGAGAACAGTTCCTGGGCACGCAGAGTATTTGTTGAGTGGGTGGATGGAGATTGGCACTTCCCTATGGCTCGCATTTGTTACAGACATATTACTGTTGCAATTTTTATAAAAGATGGACAGTTACCGGAAAGGAAATGTGTAAGTTCCCAGATTCCACGTAGGCAGAATAAGAGGATGTTCACAGCTGACACAGGGCCCACGCTTGATGAGGAGCCGCGTCCAGGGCTCCACCTTTCATGATGCGTTGCGTTCCCAAGTGAGCACGTGTAATTGAATGCGTCTGTGTATGGTCTTGCTGTGCTGCAAGTTAAAGTATGTCCACTTTGTGAGTGAGAACAGAATTGTCAGAAGTACACCTTCCATTTCTGTTCTACAAATGATCGATCTGTGGTGCTTCCATTGCTTTTTTTGTTTGTTTTTCTCCCTTTTCCCAAGTTAGCTGAGGTGCTTTAGTTTCAAAAACTATGCAGAGAGCAGGGAGAAAGGCCCAGGGCCGTACGGGGCAGATGAAATATGTCGTGGCAGCTTGTCCATTTGTTCTGTTTCAGGAAAGAGAATAATCAGTGTTTTGAAAACTATATTCTAAATTATCAGTAGGAAGCAACCTTTTAAAAAATTTTTTTTCCTTATTACAAAACTAATGCTTGTCTATTTTAGGAAAACTAGACCCTATACATGAAAGGAAATAAAGTCATTTCAGTTCTGCCATCTGGAAATAAATCACTGTTGGCCAGGCATGGTGGCTCACGCCTGTAATCCCAGCACTCTGGGAGGCCAGTGTGGTTGGATCATGAGGTCAGGAGTTCAAGACCAGCCTGGCCAAGATGGGGAAACCCCATCTCTACTAAAAATACAAAAATTAACCAGGCACGGTGGCAGGAGCCTTTAATCCCAGCTACTCAGGAGGCTGAGGCAGGAGAATTGCTTGAACCAGGGTGGCAGAGGTTGCAGTGAGCCCAGATTGAGCCACTGCACCCCAGCCTGGGCGACAGTGAGACTTCGTCTCAGAAAAAACAAAAAACAAAAACTACAAAAATTAGCCAGGTGTGGTGGCACGCCCCTGTAGTCCTGGCTACTTGGGAGGCTGAAGCAGTGGAATCGCTTGATCCCAGGAGACGAGATTGTGCCACTGCACTCCAACCTGGACGACAGAGCGAGACTCCATCTCAAAAAAGGAAATAATCACTATTAACAGTACTGCAGAGCCCTTTAGATGGTGGGGGGTGTGTGTGTGTGAGTGAGTGTGCGAGTGTGAGTGTGTGTGTGTGTGAGAGTTTGTGTGTGTGTGAGTGTGCGAGAACATAAATAGACGTGGGGGCCGGGCACAGTGGCTCACGCCCATAATCCCAGCATTTTGGGAAGCCAGGGTGGGTGGATCACCTGAGGTCAGGAGTTCAAGATCAGCCTGGCCAACATACTGAAACCCCATCTCTACTAAAAATACAAAAAATTAGCCGAGCGTGTTGGTGGGCGCCTGTAATCCCAGCTGCTTGGGAGGCTGAGGCAGGAGAATCACTTGAACCCGGGAGGAGGAGGTTGCAGGGAGTCAAGATCGTGCCACTGCACTCCAGCCTGGGCAGCAAGAGTGAAACTCCGTCTCAAAAAAAAAAAAGAAAATTAGACGGGCGTGGTGGCGCATGCCTGTCGTCCCAGCTACTCAGGAGGTGGACGCAGGAGACTCGCTTGAACCCTGGAGGCAGAGGCTGCAGTGAGCCGAGAGTGCGCCAGTGCACTCCAGCCTGGGCAACAGAGCAAGACTCTGTCTCAAAAAAAAAGAAAAGTACAAGTGGGGTTGTGGTGCATGTTCTGTTTTTTAGCCCTTTATTTGTTACGTGAACATCTTTGCATCACATTAACCTACCTTTTCATGACTAAAAAATATTTCATTCACTGAATGTTCCACCATGTATTAAACCAAAAACCTCACTTTTGGACTGTTAGCTCTAATTCTTTGCCTTGCAAACATTTGGCTTCAATATTGGTGTATATTTGTAATTATTTATTTAACAGCTTCTTTTAAAATGTGCTCTTGAGGTGATATTTTACTAACATTGTAATTTCTCAGCTTCTTAAGAAACCAGAAAAGGGAGAGGAACCAACCACAGAGAAACCAAAAGAAAGAGGAGAGGAGATTGATACTGGAGGTGGCAGGCCCGTGGAAGGCTCGCTGGAGGAGTCCCAGGAGACGTGAGCGTGCTTTTGTTGTTATGACCGCGTCAGTTCCCAGTCATGGTGACGTAGGCCTTGTCAATACGAGTATGCCTGTTTCACGTTATTCTTGGAATCCCAGACTTTCCAGGGTGTGCGAGTGCACATTAGCCTTCATTTCCCGTCAGCATGGCAGGAACTTAGTGAACTCGCCTCGCCTGCAGTCTCAAGTCTGTCTTCAGATCAGGGAATTTCTTCCTGTCTTTTGCTTTGCTTTTCCCTCCATGTCCTCCTTTTACTCCTGAGTCATCTCCTGGATTCCTGCTGTTGCATGTCAGGTCTTCAGGATCTGTCTTCCCAGTCTTTCTTTGTTTTCTGTTTTTTGTTTTTATTTTTCTCTGTGTTTGTGATATCTTGCCCTTCGCTCTTTTAGCCCCCTTGCAGTTTATCTACAGAATTGCATATTTGGGAACCCCATCTTTTAGGGCTGGCAGATCTTTTGTGGTAGAGAAACAGAATTGTAAGTGCTGTGATCCTTTGGTTGAAGCTGTCCCTGGCTCCTCCGGCTGTGGGTCTTGACCAGCAGCTTTGGCTGTGCACTGCGGGTCCTCCCTTTTTCTTTTCCTTTGCTGCTTACAACAGTGCAGGGAGCAGCTCTGTGGAGGGAGCAGCTCTGTGGAGGGAGCAGCTCTGGGGAGGGAGCAGCTCTGGGGAGGGAGCAGCTCTGGGGAGGGAGCAGCTCTGTGGAGGGAGCAGCTCTGTGGAGGGAGCTCATCTGCAAAAGGGACAGACACAGCAGCATCTGCCTGGTGGGCCAGAGAGACCAGCCAGATGCCAGTCGGGGGATCTTGTCCCTCTTGCTCCTGGCACCCACCATCCTCAGGACCCTGGGTACCTGGGCTTGCCTTCCCCTCTGGGACTCCTGCCCACTCACCACATCTCACCACCCACAGTCTCCTGGTGCCCAGGGCCACTTGGCTCGCAGGGGATGGTGGACGTGGGTGTTACTTGGGAAGACTAATGGGATTAGGCCGCCAGCTTCCCAGAGTCACAGTCGTAGGGGTGATTTCTCACTGCCTTTCTTTCCGAGTTGATGAAGTATTCTTTCTGCTGCTTGGGGGTTTTGGTTTATTGCTTTGTCTATAAAATTTATGTCTGATTATCAAATCCGTGATTGTGAAGCACTGGGTTATGTTATGGGTGTCGTTACTGTGACTGTTCTTGACACTGCCACGTGTCTGGTGTGAATTCATGCTTGGTTACAGATCCTCATGGTCCCCACTAGCCCTGCCAAATGAGCAAAGCAGCCATTTATTTACTATTCATTTAATATTCTGATAAATGCATAAAGATAATGGATCTGCCATTATTAAATGTCAATTAATTTTACTCTGCACATCATGATGGATGTGCACCTGGGCTCCCAGGACAGCCACTGGACCACTTTAGTCTCAGTCACTTTGTAGAAAAGAAGGTTTATTTTATTTTATTTTATTTTTGATAAACAAAGTCTCGCTCTGTCGCCCAGGCTGGAGTGCAGTGGCACGATCTCGGCTTACTGCAACCTCTGCCTCCCACGTTTGAGCAGTTCTCCTGCTTCAGCCTCCTGAGTAGCTGGGATTACAGGCACGCGCCACCACGCCTGGCTAATTTTTGTTTTTTGTTTTTTTGAAACGGAATTTTCGTCTTGTTGTCCAGGCTGGAGTGCAATGGCATGATGTCAGCTCACCATGACCTCCGCCTGCTGGGTTCATGCACTTTTGCCTCAGCCTCCTAAGTAGCTGGGTTTACAGGCATGCCTCTCCATGCCTGGCTAAATTTGTATTTTAAGTAGAGATGGGGTTTCTCCATGTTGGTCATGCTGGTCTCGAAGTCCTGATTTCAGGTGATCCGCCTGCCTCGGCCTCCCAAAGTGCTGGGATTACAGGCGTGAGCCACTGCACCTGGCCTAATTTTTGTATTTTTAGTAGAGACGGGGTTTCGTCATGTTGGCCAGGCTGCTCTCAACCTCCTGACCTCAAATGATCTGCCTGCCCCTGGCCTCCCAAAGTGCTGGGATTACAGGCGTGATCCCTGTATGCCATTAGGTGTATGCCACCACACCCACCTAATTTTTGTATTTTCAGTAGAGAGGGGGTTTCACCATGTTGACCAGGCTGGTCTCCAACTCTTGAGCTCAGGTGATCCCACCCACCTTGGCCTCCCAAAGTGCTGGGATTATAGGCGTGAGCCCACACCATGCCTGGCCGAAAGAAGATACTTACTTTGGAGGGTTAGTGAGAATTAGACAATATGTATAAAAAGTACCTTAGCGTGAGGCATATTGCTTATCTGTCACTCAACTGAAATGACAAATATTATTACTATGATTTATTCTTCTTTGTAGTGGTTTTTGTCAGTGCCTGCTGTGTGCCCATCACAGTGCAGCCTCAGCAGTGCAGCGCTGACACGGGCCCCTGTTGTCTGGGAACCTGCGGGCTAGAAAGGAGGGTGAGCAGCCGACTGGCGGTTACCGCAGTCGCTGATGCTTGGGTTGAACCACAGGTCACGCAGCGGCAGTGATAAAGAGTACAGGGATGTGGAGAGAGCTCAAGAAAAAGAATGTGAAGCACAAAGACACCATGTGGATGACGGCAGGAGGCACAGAGCTCACCACGAGCCTGACTGGCTTTCCAGAAGGAGTGAAGATGAGCAGAGATGGGGGAAAGGACCTGGCCAAGACAGAGGGAAGAAGGGGAGCCAGGACAGCGGGGCTCCGGGGGAGGCCATGGAGAGACTGGGAAGAGCGCAGAGGTGTGACGACGGTCCAGCACCCAGAAAGGAGCGACTGGCAAACAAGGTTTTTATTAAACCCAAAAAGAAAAATCTGTCTGGCTGTCTTAAGGTCCAGGTTGCACGCTGACCGTGTCACCCCCACTTGGCCTTGTGTCTTGGGAAGCTCGTTATTCCTGAAAGTCAGATCCTAGAGTGAGACTAGTCGTCATCTTTTCTCAGAGAGTCAAATTATTTTTCACCAGGAAAAAGATTTTATTTAGTATAAAACTAGCACGTTTGTATGATTCCCTTGAGAATAAGATTAAATTTTCCCTTGAGACAGGAAGGAAAGTTTTAATATTTCATGGAGGTTTCTTCCACATTATCAACAACATTCTGATTATTAGTGAATATTCCCATGGCTGACAAACACCTGAAGTTAGTTCTGCACAGACGCTGAGCACAGGACTGTGGTTACCCCCTTAGCCAAGCAAACAGCTTTTTTTTCCAGAAGTTTGAAGCTGATTTTTGTTCAGGTTGCGTTTTCCCAGCGCAGCACTACAGACGGCATCACCCTTCTGACAGCACCAGGCCCCACCCCAGCTCCCAGCACACTGAGGGCTGCCTCGGGTTCGCATTCCCACTCACCTCCCTCCCCACGTCTAACCTCTGGCTGCCCCTGTCTGTCCTCTGCGTCTGTGATTTTGTCATTTCAAGAATGCTTGATGAGTGCAGACACAGTGTGTGAGCTTTGAGAGGGGCTTTCTTCACTCAGCCTAATTCCTTTCAGATCCTTCCAGGTGGTTGTGTGTAGGAACGATGTTCACTTTTAAAGTGTTTCAGTGGCCGGGCGCGGTGGCTCAACCCTGTAATCCCAGCACTTTGGGAGGCCGAGACGGGCGGATCACGAGGTCAGGAGATCGAGACCATGCTGGCTAACACGGTGAAACCCCGTCTCTACTAAAAATACAAAAAATTAGCCGGGCGAGGTGGCGGGCGCCTGTGGTCCCAGCTACTCGGGAGGCTGAGGCGGAAGAATGGCGTGAACCCAGGAGGCGGAGCTTGCAGTGAGCTGAGATCCGGCCACTGCACTCCAGTCTGGGCGACAGAGCGAGACTCCGTCTCAAAAAAAAAATAAATAAATAAAGTGTTTCAGTGTAGCCGGGTGTGGTGGTTCATGCCTGTAATCCCAGTACTTCGGGAGGCCAAGGCGGGCGGATCACCTGAGGTCAGGAGTTCGAGACCAGTCTGACCAACATTGCGAAACCCCATCTCTACTAAAAATACAAAAAATAGCTGGGCGTGGTGGCGCGTGCCTGTAATCCCAGCTACTCAGAAGGCTGAGGCAGGAGAATCACTTGAAACTGGGAGGCGGAGGTTGCAGTGAGCCGAGATCACGCCATTGCGTTCCTGCCTAGGCAACCAAAGCAAAACTCCGTCTAAAGAAAAAAAAAATGTTTCAGTGAAGTCGAGGCTGAAAGCCAGAGGAGAGCCTTCTTGTCTTCTCCTTTGAATAAACACCTCTAGAATACTCCACAGTTTTCTGGGGTTGCCTGGACCTTGGGGGGCACAAAGTACAGCCATGGGTCTTTTCAATAGGGAGTCCTCAGTTTTCAGGTGCCTTATTTTAGCAGTGGTGAATGGCCTGGTGCTCCCCCGAACTGAGGTGGGGGAGCATTCGCTCCTCTGTTTAGCCTCACAGTGCTGTGGTGGGAATGTGTGCAGGAGCTTCTTTCCCGGGAGCCTGGCATTTGTCATGTACTTCTGAGGTCAGGTTCCATGCTCCATCTGTGTACACAGGTACTGCCCTGGTAAGAAGCCGAATTGTCGGCCGGGTGCGGTGGCTCACGCCTGTAATCCCAGCACTTTGGGAGGCAGAGGCGGGTGGATCACCTGAGGTCAGGAGTTCGAGGCCAGCCTGGCCAACATGGCGAAACCCCATCTCTACTGAAAATATAAAAATTAACCGGGCGTGGTGACACGTGCCTGTAGTCCCAGCTACTCAGGAGGCTGAGGCAGAAGCATCAGTTGAACCCAGGAGGCGGAGGTTGCAGTGAGCCGAGATTGCGCCATTGCCCTCCAGCCTGGGCAACCAGAGTGTAACTTTGTTTCAGGGAAAAAAAAAAAAAAGCTGTGCATGCTGGCTCCAGGCAGCCTGTCTCCGCCCCACAGCATTCAGGTGCAGGGGCCTGCTGAGCCTGTTCGCACCCCTCCCGTCGGTCAGGTTCATACCAAGGAAAAGAAAATTTGGCTAAACCCCCTGATGGCAACCTGATGTGGGCTTCCACACACAGTCCAGGAGAAGGTAAAGGTGAGCTGGTGAATCCTGGAGAAGTGTGTGAGATGTGCCCACATGGTTGTCCTTGCAGCCCACACTTGGGCTCCTGGTGACTGTTGGAGGCCAAGGCTGCAGCTCAGCAGGGAGAATAGGCAGGGAGCGGGAGGCACGTGGAGCAGGAGGCTACAGGCCTCAGGAAGCGGGAAGCCACCTTCCTCCTCTGCCACCCCTTCAGTGCTGGGGCAGGGCTGGTGGCCCCGTCAGGGAGGAATTGTGCTGCTGTCGCTGCTGACTCTGGCCTTCAGGGCCACTCTGTGCTTCCCTGGCTGTTGCCCTCAGGCCCTGAACAGTTACCCTTCATGGATTTTTTGGTTCATTTTTATTGCTTTGCCTCCAGGAATTTAATAAAATGATGGGGTAGTGTTTTCCCAAAAGGGAGCAGTTCAGTTTCCCTGCTGGTAGATGCTAGGCAGGGATAAGCCCCGTGGAAATTGCTTACCACTCACGTTAATAACAGTTTGAGTTCGTAGATCTGAAGCCATCTCTGAGGGTCCACATCTCATTTTGTTTCAGGCCTAGGGACTGAGGTGGACATGTTTGAGTTTTCACCTCCCCAGCTCAGATTACAAGGTGTTCTTGGTGTGAGCAGTAACATTTGCCCAGATAACCGACATTTACGTGGCTTTTTAAATTGCCTCAGAATTCTGAGAGAGTGCTGTGAAAAGGGCTGATTTTTAGCTGCCAGGTTGATTTTCTTTGGACAATTCATATCATCAAGTTCTAGAAATACAAGGAGATATTGACCCTTCTGTGTTGCCAGCCCTTGGAAGAGTAACATGCCCTCTTATCCTGGCAGGACCGGCCGGCCTTGCAGCTGTATGATCCAGGAGCTCGCTTCCGAGCACGAGAGTGTGGTGAAAGTGGGAGGATCTGCAAGGCAGAAGGTTCGGGGACTGGTCCTGAGAAGAGGGAAGAGGCAGAGTGAGTCACTGGGTGCACCTGGCCTCCATGGACAAGCGAAGGAATCTCAGAAACGTGTAAAGGACCCCGAGCGTGACTGGAAAGGAGAACTTACTCCTTACCAGGAAACTGGAAGCTAAAAATACAGAGGGTGACATAGAAACACGCAGACACCATTCTAAAGAAAGTAGTGATCTTGTATTAAATTGAGCAGAATTCTCACGGATTTTACCATTCCTGTTATAAACTAATATTTGTTTTTCAGCCAAAACAGAAAATGATTTTCACTGGACAGTAGAAAAATATGTGTAAAATAGGAAAGAAAGTTAGTATTGGATCAGTGTGAGTCCTGAAGCACTTTCAGTGCTGTGAGAACGACATCCAGTGTGGGTTCCATTCATTTATAGGCAGAGGAGCTGTCAGTCTCTCGTGCCTCTCGGTGGCCTCTAGCTGTGCTGTCGAGTAAAGAGTAGTTCTTGTTTGTTACAGCCTCCGTGAGTCAGCCATGCCTGCAGAGTGTGCTGTGTTTTAGTCCTGGTAGGAATATATACCAGAGTTCCCAGTATTTAAAACCCAACAGCTTCAACTATTGCCCTTTCAACAGTTTTGCCACTGACCGGATGAAAATGGTTTCACAGTCTTTGGATGGATGCATTTGTGGTTTGTAACCATTACAGTTTAAACCATGGTTTAAGAATTTGCCCAAATAACAGAAATTTTGTTTGGGAAGGGATAAACTAGGTATAGCATATAGAGCCTGTCTTTGAGTTTTAGATACTTTATTTGTAAATAACTTAAAATAGCTTTCTGAAACCGTGCATTCTACAGTTTCTTCCTTTCAGTGAAATTGTTAAATGTTAATGTCTTTTTGGCACTGCGATTTTAACCATTTATTAAATACAAATTTTGTTAAAGAAGTATTGACATGTTCTTTGAATCTGTGTCAGGGAAATTCTGATTTGTTAGTTCAAATGCCTGACAGCATAATCATACAGATCTTCTCTTCTCTTGGTTTGGATGACACTGAGCAGCTGTCAAAAATGTGCAAAAAATTCGAAAAGGTAAGGCCTTAAAATATTTTACTGGTAAATATTACACAGACTTTCAAAAGGAGAGAGAATGACTTAGAAAGTCTTTTTGTTTGTTTGTTTTCTCGGAGATGGAGTCTCACTCTGTCGCCCAGGCTGGAGTGCAATGGTGTGATCTCAGCTCACCGAAATCCACGCCTCCTGGGTTCAAGCAATTCTCCCGCCTCAGCTTCCAGAGTACTGGGATTACAGGCGTGTGCCACCACACTTGGCTAATTTTTCTTAAACAAACACTGTCTGCATCTGCCCTAACGGAGTGAGAGAGAAAGACGAAACACTAGTTATGACAAGCAAATTAACCCACCCACTCTTAAAAAAAAATCAGGGCCAGGCATGGTGGCTCACACCTGTAATACCAGCAGTTTGGAAAGCCAAAGCGGGCAGATCGCGAGGTCAGGAGGTTGAGACCATCCCGGCTAACACTGTGAAACCCCATCCCTACTAAAAATACCAAAAAAAAAAATGAACCGGGCGTGGTGGCAGATGTCTGTAATCGCAGCTACTCCGGAGGCTGAGGCAGGAGAATGAACCTGGGAGGTGGAGCTTGCAGTGAGCCGAGATCACGCTACTGCACTCCAGCCTGGGCAAAAGTGCGAGACTCCATCCCAAAAAGAAAAAAAGAATACTAAACACAATTCAGAAGGGCCACCCAGAGGGAGACAACAATGTCACCACTACTTGCGCTACACACACAGGCTGTGCTCTTGTCTGTTGGTTCTACTTGACAAAGGAAAAGTAGCTGTTTGTTTCATCAGTGAACCACAGCTGCAGGTGGATTTCCATACCAGGATGAATGAAGACTCAGACATCACCTTCTGTTTCTAAGTGTACTTTGGCCGTTGTGTGGTCACGAACAGCATGAGAATGGGGCCTGGAAGCCTGAGGTGAAATCCAAAACTATGCCCTTTCAGGATAGCAAAGAATTTGACCTGAGCATCTTGGTGCTGGACAATAAGTCCCAGGTAGTAATGGTCAGTGGCTGATGCTTGTAGAGCTTTGACCATCGAATCCCACCTGAGTCTGTGAAGATGGTGCAAGTGTGGAGAGATGTCTGCCTGACCAAAATGAGTGCCTGCAATTGAGGGTGATAACCAGACTCCCTGTTGACAAGGAATCCCTGTTTCTGCATGACCATGGGATTCCCAGAGCCAGCTGACAGCGTAATTCCTCCTCACTTCAGCCCTTACTCTTGCTCATTAAAACCTCGCCAAACTTAAAAAAAAAAGAAAAACACTGGATTTTAAAAACACATATGCCTATGCTTCTTCACAAAGGGAATATCTTACCTGTAAAATAAAGCCGTATTCACACTGGAAAGTTGGTGATCATTAAGAATTTCTAGATTGCTTAAATAAAAATACCTTGCATTTATGAAGTTCTTTATGTTTCTCAGGCAGAAGATTGATAGCTGTTAAAACTGATGAGAGTCCATTATATTACCCTCTCTTCCTTGAATGTTTAAAATTTCTAGTAATAATGCATTAAAAAGAAAATTCAGCCGGGCGCAGTGGCTCAAGCCTGTAATCCCAGCACTTTGGGAGGCCGAGACGGGCGGATCACGAGGTCAGGAGATGGAGACCATCCTGGCTAACACGGTGAAACCCTGTCTCTACTAAAAAAATACAAAACACTAGCTGGTTGAGGTGGCGGGCGCCTGTAGTCCCAGCTACTCGGGAGGCTGAGGCAGGAGAATGGCAGGAACCCGGGAGGCAGAGCTTGCAGTGAGCTAAGATCGCACCACTGCACTCCAGCCTGGGTGACAGAGCGAGACTCCATCTCTAAAAAGAAAAAAAAAGAAAATTCATCTCAGATAGATGGGGATTTATTTTCCCAGTTGGTTTATCAGTGGATGAGTTGAATACCTTTTACTAATAGAATAAGATAATGTTGGACAATTCTATTCCAGTTTTTAATTTTATTAATATAATTTCTGAAAAATCTTGTTCACATAGGAAAAAGGAACAGAGGAGTTTTATTATATTAACACCACTTAATTCTTTAATTTCTGGCTGTGCGTGGTGGCTCATGCCTGTAATCCCAGCACTTTGGGAGGCTGAGGCAGGCTAATCACTTGAGGTCAGGAGTTCACCACCAGCCTGGCCAACATGGTGAAACCCTGTCTCTACTAAAAATACAAAAAAATCATCTGGGCATGGTGGCACACGCCTGTAATCCCAGCTACTGGGGAGGCTGAGGCAGGAGAATCGCTTAAACAGGGGAGACGGAGGTTGCAATGAGCCAAGATTGTGCCACTGCATTCCCGCCTGGGTGACATAGTGAGACTCTTATCTCAAAAAAAAAAATTTCTTTCAAGTTATATTGCAAAATGTTCAGTTACCTATAATCAGTATTACTTCTGTTAGTCTACCATCTCATAATTATTTCAATTTTATTGAAAGCTAATGATGAGGAACCACTTGACTTCTAAAAGGATTTGTTATTCAATCACTAAAGTCATCCAGTTTCTCTATTTCTGAGAAGTAAATATAAAAGGTTTCCCAGGACTTACCAGCTAACTATGAACTACACCTGTTGCTTTTCCGCTCTTAGAAACAGCTCAATCTGACATACTCAGAAAGGTTTGGGGGGAGAATCAAAGCAGTGATTTCAGCACATCTTTGTCAGTGCAATATTTTTATGAAGTGTTCAGTGCATATTTGCCAAAGTCTTGGATTGCAGATTTAATTCATCCAATTTCTGGAAATTGCAGTAAAGTCAAGATTAAAATTATATAGAGCAAATAGTCTGTTTCTCATTACCTAATTTAAATAATACAATATAATGTTTAGCTGAATGTGTGAGTTATTGATGAGGCCAGCATTGTGATAATGGAAGTTCTGTTTCTTCAGTAAATATGTGTATGAATATGTAAAGCCCTAGCATTGGGCTTTTGGGAATGAGAAGATTGGTTTTTAAAATTATAATTTTGTTTTACAACATGACCAAGTGTTTTACATGTATTTAATAAAATATTAAAGTATATACTGCTGAAAACTAACTGCATTTAGCATTTAGTTTATAACTTTTTTAACTAATGGAAGGTGGAAATAATTTTTTTTTTTTGGAGACAGGGTCTTACTCTGTTGCCCAGGCTGGAGTGCAGTGGCGCAGTCTCGGCTCACTGCAACCTCCGCCTCCCAGGTTCAAATGATCCTCCCACCTCAGCCTCCCAAGCAGCTGGGACTACAGGCGTGCGCCACCACGCCTGGCTAATTTTTTTGTATTTTTAGTAGAGACGGGGTTTCCCCATGTTGGCTGGGCTGGTCTTGAACTCCTGACCTTAGATGATACACCCACCTCGGCCTCCCAAAGTGCTAGGATTAACAGGCGTGAGCCACCATGCCTGGCCAGAAATAAAATATTTAATTGGATAAAGAATGACTGCAACTGGGAAACATTTTATAGAAACAGGTTTTAACTATCTTAATGATTACTGCACACTTTATCAGGGTGAAACCACATAAAAATTTACCCTTAGGTTTTATAGGATGTATTTTGGAAACGGCCCCATTAGCAAGTTGCTTAAACTTTGACATATGTTCATTGTTCATTCTGCATCTGTGAGAGAGTCATGTTTATGGAGCTGGGGTCTCGCTGTGTTGCCCAGGCTGGAGGCCAGTGACTCGTGCACTGCAGCCTCAAACTCCTGGCCTCAAGCAGTCCTTCCCACCTCAGCCTCTCAAGTAGATGTTTTTGCCTTTCTGAAAATCATACTTTAAGCCTCTCCCCTTACCTGTTTGCTCAAACTAGTCTCACAAATACTGTATTCTTACTGGATCCTGATACTCATCCTATGACATAGTATTCTCTATTGGTCAGAGTTCTTGTTACTGTAAATCAGTATAAAATAATGGCATCTAACTGATTATGTTCAGGGTGCTAGCACTAAGTGCTCTGAACACTTCATGCTGTCTTATGCCAAAACAAGCTGATAAGGGGGGTACTACCGTTCTACTGCATGCGAATGCATGAGAAAGTAGCTTGCCCAAGTTCACATTCAAGCTTGTGCACACACAGAAAGTAATAGAGGCAGATTCTAATGTAGGTTGGTCTGACTTGACAACCAAAGGTCTCAGCCACTGTGCTTGTCATTCCCAGGAGAAAGTATGTTCTCAACCAGCATTAAAGCTGCAGGTCTCTGGCTTTGCCAGTGCCTTACCTCAGCTTTAGTGATGGCAGGTGGTGGAAGTCCTTGCTCGTACAGGGAGCCTGGCTGCACACCGGGTACACAATGTTGGGCAGTAGAGATGCCACGGGCTGTCTCTGCAGTTCTGCAACCACAAGTGGTATCCAGGGCCAGGCTGTTTTCTCTGCTCATCGCTCCTGCTTTTTTTTCTTCAACCAGTAGAGCAGGTGACCGTAGTTCTTGGGCAGCCTGCTTGAAGCAAAGTGCCCTCTACTGCTCCTTTCATGAGTGCAGCAGGATTGATTGAGGCTGGCTTTGCACCTGCATGGTAAACCGGCCATGTGAGAACTCAGCTGCACTGCCGGCCGGCACCAGGCTCCCGGTTGCCTTTCTCTCGCTCACTGGTGCTCAGCTAGTGTTGACTGAGTGCCTGTGATGCAGCAGTCAGTGCCCATCTGCCACCCTTGGCAGCTGTGTGGACCTAGACTGCCCTTTAGCAAAGCCTGCTGCTCTGCCTGGGAGGAAAGGAAGAGCCCCACGCCCACCAGCAAAGGCTTCTGGGGATCCTCTCCTCCCTCCAAAACTGGGGCTAGTGAATGTTAAGACCTTGTCTCTAAAAAAAAACTTTAAGAAAATATTAATGGGCTTGATTCTGATTTTTATATTTGATTTTTATTTTTCAGTCCTATTTTTTAAAAAGTCTGAAACTTGGAAATAAGGCAAAAAAGGAGTGATTGCATGGCTGTGTCATGTCTGATAAGCTAGGATTATTTAACGGTTGACCCACATTTGTGCCCACACTGTGACATTACATGTTTACTTACAGATTTTTGTCCAGTAGAGATGTGAGTGATTTCTGTATGATGGCCTTAAAGGTGGCAGTTGTGCTGCCCTGTAGGATCTTAACCACTTTTGTTTCTAACTGGCCATTTGACTCCATTTTTTCCAGTAGCTGCACGTACTCAGCTTTATGAACTTTCTGAACTAGCTTTATCCTCCTCTGGATTTCTTCATGAATGAGTTAAATAAATCCTCTGAGATTGAGACCATCCTGGCCAACATGGTGAAACCCTGTCTCTACCAAAAATACAAAAAATAGCCGGGCGTGGTGGCGGGCGCCGGTAGTCCCAGCTACTCGTGAGGCTGAGGCAGGAGAATTGCTTGAACCCGGGAGGTGGAGGTTGCAGTGAGTAGAGATCGCACCACTGCACTCCAGCCTGGCAACAGAGCAAGACTCTGTCTCAAAAAAATACAAAATAAATCCTCTGATACGTGTTCACTTTATATTTGTGTGAGTCATGTGATTAACGCTTGAGAACTATACTTGGACATTCCCCAAAGCCCAACAACAGAGTTAGATACTCACCCAGGGGGAATTCCATTTTGTCATACTTCCCATTAAGTAACTTATTTTAGTTCCCATTATTTGGCATTATTATAAGTTAAGTAGAAATAGCAGAATAATTGGCCGGGCGCGGTGGCTCAAGCCTGTAATCCCAGCACTTTGGGAGGCCGAGGCGGGTGGATCACGAGGTCAGGAGATCGAGACTATCCTGGCTAACATGGTGAAACCCCGTCTCTACTAAAAATACAAAAAACTAGCCGGGCGTGGTGGCGGGCGCCTGTAGTCTCAGCTACTCAGGAGGCTGAGGCGGGAGAATGGCGTGAACCTGGGAGGCGGAGCTTGCAGTGAACTGAGATCACGCCACTGCACTCCAGCCTGGGAGCACAGCGACACTCCGTCTCAAAAAAAAAAAAAAAAAAAAAAAGAAATAGCAGAATAATTAATCCTTTTTATTATGAAGTAGCTAAGTTGATTGTATTAGATCTATATTATAAGCTGGACTGCTTTTATTATTTCTCTTACAGGAAGCATTTCACAATTTCTAATTTTTATTATGTTCCTTGTAATACATACTAATGCAGCAATTTGAATGGAAAAATTAAGTCTGAATTTCTGACAGAAAGCCAGTCTGATTTTGGCTGCTTCATTTGACAAGATGATTCTGTGTAGGTTTTGAATATGTGCAGCCACTCAGCACTGTTATTCTTCATACCCAGATGACAAATGACAAAGTCCGGTGCCATCTCAGCTCCTGAGTTTGGGGTTCCTCCTCAAAGGCTGTCAAGCTGCCACTTTCTACTGCAGTTGTAGTTCACCTGCCTCTACCGGTTCCCTGATTCAGGTCTGGCCCTTGGAACATAGTATAACATGCTGAGAAAACATCTAAATAAACTGTTGAGAAGTATATGTTCAATAGATCCTTAAGGGAAATTTTGAAAGTCCAGAAGGGTCTGGTTTTAGTACAGGATTTTATGAGAGTTTTTTCTGCTTCCTTTGGTTACTTTCAAGTTTAGGGCAATATACTGGGAACCTTTCAAAAGGCCAAATTGGGAGTTTATTTGCATTATTCATCTTGAACTATTTAACATTGTATAACTACAATAGCTTTTTTTAAAACGTGATTTTAATTCAGCATAATAGCAGAGGGTGTTTTGGTGTTTTGTTATTTCATTGTTATTTACAGAAGAAATATCAATGAAAAAGACCCAGAGTTATTGCCCCATCATAGTCTAGATTCTGGCTTCCAAGAGTTGCCTTATGCTCGAGTTTTGTTCAGCCTTCGGTTGGGATAGGTCTTGGGATCATCAACTCATTCTGACACTTCAGGAAAAAACAACTGAAGCAGCCATTCAAAGTAGGTCCTGCAGCCACAATGAACCTGTTTCATATTAAGAGTCAGGATCTCAGAAAGTTCTCAATCAGTGTATCTTTGCTATGCAGAGAAAATAAAAGATCCTCTCATTTCTGCATTTAACATTACAGTTTACAAAGTGTTTTCATTGGCATTTTTAAAAGCTTGTGACTAGGTGGATACTTTTTAAAGCTATTAAATTTAATGAATCAATTTTGCTGCAAAAACAAAACTTAGAAAACTCCTAAAATATTTGATACTGATATTTGAATCCTAGAAATCAGAATTATTACAGAAATTAACGCAGGATCCTAAATTTTGCATGAAAGGAAGGTAGAACAATGACAGAAGAAAACAGAGTGGAGCGTGCTGAGTTCCCACGGGAACCCAGACGCCGTGGAGCAGGACTTTGAGTAAGGGCCTGCGTGTTCTCTGGTAGCAGGTTCTAGCTGGCATTCGGGAACAGAGAACCTCTCTGGTAGCAGGTTCTAGCTGGCATTCGGGAACAGAGAGCCTCTCTGGTAGCAGGTTCTAGCTGGCATTCTGGAACGCAGAGAGCCTCTCTGGTAGCAGGTTCTAGCTGGCATTCGGGAACAGAGAACCTCTCTGGTAGCAGGTTCTAGCTGGCATTCTGGAACAGAGAACCTCTCTGGTAGCAGGTTCTAGCTGGCATTCTGGAACAGAGAGCCTCTCTGGTAGCAGGTTCTAGCTGGCATTCGGGAACACAGAGAACCTTCAACAGGGACTCTTGTCCTTGTGCAGCACCACCTCAGTGCTGACCACTTAGGCCTATTGTGCCTAAGTGGACTTTAAAGGATCAAACAAAAGAGAGAAAGAAAATAGGGAGGATTCTGGGAAGATGGCAAAGTAGGAATTTAATGTAAATGTTTTGAAACTCTGGAGTCTACTGAACTGAAGACTTGTAACTTCCAGGGGAAGTGTTGGGTGATAAATTGCTGTGAATTACAGTCAATTTCAGCTCTCAGCACAGCAGTGACTGCCCATCCGCCACCACTAGTTCCATGACAGGCAGTGAACTTGAAGACAGGACCATTGAAATTACTGTCTCTGAGGAACAGAAAGAAAAAGATTGACGTGAACAGAGCTGTTGATGAAACAACGCTCTGTAAAATATTTAAAGAGGTTTATTGTTCCTGGAGCAGCTTGTACGTAGCTTACAGGAGCCAGGGTGGGCAGAAAGAACACTGTCCTCCAAATATTGGGAATCTGTGCTCTGATTGCTGATTGCTGCTTCCGAGCAGAGAGGTGCAAATACAGAGGTGGGGAGTCATTATATTGCACCTTCCACCATTGTTACAAGCTCCTCCTCTTCCAGCCAGAATGACTTCCAGGGAAGTTAAGGGGCTGGTACCCCCTTTCTCCCCTGTCATGGTTTTCTTTTTCTCCTTTTGGGAGCCAGACATTGGAGATTAGGACATTCAGAAACAACTTTATACATGGAGAAAATTATTAGAAAGTGACAATGCATACTCAGGGGAAGGCACAGGTTTGGAAAGGACCTGAGGAGACCTCAAGTCTATACCTCAGGCCGATCCCCAGGCACAGAGGCAGCCTACAACAATGCAAAACCAAAAACAAAAATCAGCATAACCTGGGGAATGGGAGAATCTGATTCCAGAGTTACCACATTATTATATTCAAAAGACCAGTTTTCTTTTTTTTTTTTTTTGAGACAGAGTCTAGCTCTGTCACCCAGGCTGGAGTGCAGTGGCATGATCTCGGCTCACTGCAACCTCTGCCTCCCAGATTCAAGCAGTCCTCCTGCCTCAGCCTCCCGAATAACTGGGATTACAGGTGCCTGCCACTATGCCCGGCTAATTTTTGTATTTTTAGTAGAGATGGGGTTTCACTGTGTTGGCCAGGCTGGTCTCGAACTCCTGACCTCATGATCTGCCCACCTCGGCCTTCCAAAGTGCAGGAATTACAAGCGTGAGCTACCGCGCCCGGCCTCAAATGAACAGTTTTCAACCAAAAAAATCACAAGGCATATGAACAAAAAAGAAATTGTGGCCCATTCCAAGGAAAAAAATAACAGAAACTGTCCCTAAAAAAGATCTGATGGCTGGTGTTCTCAAGAAAGACTTTAACATAACTGTCTTCAAGATGCTGAAAGGACTAAAAGGAGGTGTGGAGAATGTCAAGAAAATGATGTATGAAGAAAATAGCAATACCACTAAGGAGATCGGAAACCGCAGAGAAATTCTGGAACTGAAAATTGTAATAACTGAAATGAAAAAAAAAATCACTAGAGGGATATTCAAAGGCAAATGTGAACAGGTAGAAGAAAGAATCAGTGAACTTGAAGATAGGATAATTGAAATTATTGTCTCTGAGGAACACAAAAAGATTAAGGTGACAGAGCTGTCAATGAAGAGTCAGGCTCCATAAAATATTTAAAGAGGTTTATTCCAAACCAAATATGCGTGACCAAGACCTGGAGGCACAGTCTCAAGAGGTACTGAGAATATGTTCCCAATGTGGTTGGGTTACAGCTTGGTTTTTATATGTTTCAGGGAGACATACATCAATCAATACCTGTGGGGTATACATTGGTATGTGGGATATACATTGGTCAAGAAAGGCAGGACGGGGGCTTACAAGTCATGGATGAATTCAAAGGTTTTCTGATTGGCAATTGGTTGAAAAAGTTAAGTTATTACCTAAAGACCTGGAATCAATAGAAAGGAGTGTCTGGGTCTGGATAAGGGGTTGTGGATATTAGGGTTCTTATTATGTACATGAAGCCTCATGGTTGGCCACCCTTAGAGACAATAGATGGCAAATGTTTTTCCTTATTCCTTAAAAGGTGCTAATCTCTCAGTTAATCTCTTCATGATGGAGAGGTCCTGGGAGGGGAAAAGATCTAGTTGTGTTAATAGAGAGTCTGTACAGATGCAGTTGTTCCCGCACAAAAATGACTTTGCAATCCTTTTCAAAATATGACCAAAGAAAAAAAAAAAAACCCTATATTTTTGGGTAAAATATTTTTTTTTTTTTTTTTTTTTTTTT
>NC_037685.1:52549545-52607524 GCF_003255815.1 Theropithecus gelada
TTTTTTTTTTTTTTTTGAGACGGAGTCTCGCTCTGTCACCCAGGCTGGAGTGCAGTGGCCGGATCTCTGCTCACTGCAAGCTCCGCCTCCCGGGTTTTAGGCCATTCTCCTGGCTCAGCCTCCCGAGTAGCGGGGACTACAGGCGCTCGCCACCTCGCCCGGCTAGTTTTTTTTTGTATTTTTTAGTAGAGACGGGGTTTCACTGTATTAGCCAGGATGGTCTCGATCTCCCGACCTCGTGATCCGCCCGTCTCGGCCTCCCAAAGTGCTAGGATTACAGGCTTGAGCCACCGCGCCCGGCCTGGGTAAAATATTTTTATTTCCTTCTTTTTTTTTTTTTTTTTTTTTTTGAGATGGAGTCTCGCTCTGTCGCCCAGGCTGGAGTTCAGTGGCCAGATCTCAGCTCACTGCAAGCTCCGCCTCCCGGGTTCCCGCCATTCTCCTGCCTCAGCCTCCCAAGTAGCTGGGACTACAGGCGCCCGCCACCTCACCCGGCTAGTTTTTTGTGGTTTTTTTTTAGTAGAGATGGGGTTTCACCGTGTTAGCTAAGATGGTCTTGATCTCCTGACCTTGTGATCCGCCCGTCTCGGCCTCCCAAAGTGCTGGGATTACAGGCTTGAGCCACTGCACCCGGCCTTTTATTTCCTTCTTTATCTGTAATGTAATGTTGTACCAGAGTCAGGTTGGAAAGTAAACCTGTATAGGCCAGGCCCGGTGGCTCACACCTGTAATCCCAACACTTTGGTAGGCCAAGGCAAGCAGATCACAAGGTCAGGAGTTCGAGACCACCCTGGCCAACATAGTGAAATCCCATCTCTACTAAAAATACTAAAAATTAGCTGAGTGTGGTTGTGGGTGCCTGTAATCCCAGCTACTCAGGAGGCTGAGGCAGGAGAATCACTTGAACCCACGAGGCGGAGGTTGCAGTGAGCCGAGATCGCACCATTGCACTCCAGCCCAGATGACAGTGTGAGACTTCATCTCAAAAAAAAAAAAAAAGAAAAGTAAACCAGTTTATATAGAATTAAATAAAACCCCTCTGAGGAAATTTTATGGCTTGTGGGGCGTGACTCCCTTGCCCCTTAGATAGGAAGAAAGGGCAAGAGAAGAAAAAGATCAGAGTTTAGTCCTAAGAGCTTAAAGGACCTGTGGAACATCATCAGGTGGACCAACATAGGCATTGTGGGAGTGCCAGAGGAGAACAGAGAGAAAAAGGGGTAGAGAGAATATTTGAAAAAATAATAGTTTCGTTATCTAATTTGATGAAGACATGAATGTGAGCATCCCAGAAGCTCCAAGAACTTCAAATAAGATGAAGTTACGGAGATCCACACCAAGACATTGTACTCAGACTCTCAAAAGCCAGAGATAGAATCTTGAAAGCAGCAAAAGAGAAGTGATTGACATACAAGCAATCCTCAATAAGCTTATCTTTGGATTTCTCATTAGCAACTGTACAAGCCAAAAGGCAGTGGGTCAATATAGTCAAAGTGCTAAAAGAAAAAATAACTGTCAACCAAGAATCCTATATCCAGCAAAACTTTCATTCAAAAATGGGGAAGATGGCCAGGCGTGGTGGCTCACGCCTGTAATCCCAGCACTTTGGGAGGCTGAGGTGGGTGAATCACAAGGTCAGGAGATCGAGACCATCCTGGCTAACATGGTGAAACCCCGTCTCTACTAAAAAAAATACAAAAAAAAAAAAATGGGGAAGAAATTAAGACTTTGCCAGATAAACAAAAGTTGAGGGAGTTCATTACCACTAGACCTCTCCTGCAAGAAATGTTCAGGGGAGTTCTGCAGGGTAAAATGAATACTAGACAGTAGCTTGAAGCCAAATGAATAAAGATCTCAATAAAGGTAAATACATGGGCAATTATGAAAGCTAGTATTATTGTAACCTTGGTTTATAACTCCACATTTTGTTTTCTACATAATTTAAGAGGCTAATGCATTTAAAAGAATTATTAGTTTGTTTTAGGGCACACAGTGTATAAAGATGTAATTTTTTGAAATCAACAACTGAAAGGGGTAGGAGACGAGCTATTAAATGAGCACAGTTTTTGTATGTTATTGAAGTTAAGCTTGCATAAACCCAAGTTATAGTGTTATAACTTTAGGGTATTAAATGTAATCTCCATGGTACCCACAAAGAAAATAGCTATAGAATATATTTTTAAAGGGCACCATAAAGAAATTTAAACATTTCACAACAAAAAATCAACTCAACATTTTTTTTTTTTTTTTTTTGCAAGAAATAAGGGACGTAAGAGTTGTCAGGCAGGCATATAGAAAACAAATAGCAGGCCGGGCGCGGTGGATCAAGCCTGTAATCCCAGCACTTTGGGAGGCCGAGATGGGCGGATCACGAGGTCAGGAGATCGAGACCATCCTGGCTAACACAGTGAAACCCCGTCTCTACTAAAAAATACAAAGAAACTAGCCAGGCGAGGTGGCGGGCGCCTGTAGTCCCAGCTACTCGGGAGGCTGAGGCAGGGGAATGGCGTAAACCCGGGAGGCGGAGCTTGCGGTGAGCTGAGATCCGGCCACTGCACTCCAGCCTGGGCGACAGAGCGAGATTCCATCTCAAAAAAAAAAAAAAAAAAAAAAAAACAAAGAGCAAAATGACAGAAGTCCCTCCTTATAGTAATTAAATGTAAGCAGGTTAAATATTCTAACTAAAATATACGGATTGGCAGAATGGGTAAAAAATGATTTAACTATATGCTGTCTTCAAAAGATTCACTTTAGATCCAAAGACAAATAGATTGAAAGTGAAAGGATGGGAAAAGATATTTCACGCAAATAGTAACCAGAAGAGAGCAGGGGTGGCTATACTAATCAGACAAAATAGATTTTAAAAAAGGTTATAAGAGACAAAGAACAGGGCGTGGGCGCGGTGGCTCACACCTGTAATCCCAGCACTTTGGGAGGCAGAGGCGGGCAGATCACGAGGTCAGGAGTTCAAGACCAGCCTGGCCAACATGGTGAAACCCCATTTCTACTAAAAATACAAAAAGTAGCCAGGCGTGGTGGCACGTGCCTGTAGTCCCAGCTACTCAGGAGGCTGAGGCAGGAGAATCACTTGAACTGGGAGGCAGAGGTTGCAGTGAGCCAAGACCAGGCCACTGCACTCCAGCCTGGGTGACAGAGCGAGACTCTGTCTCACAAAAAAAAAAGACAACAAAGTTATATATTAATAACAGTTTCAATGTGGCAAGAACGTATAATGATTATAAACATTTACACACCTGGGCCGGGCGCGGTGGCTCAAGCCTGTAATCCCAGCACTTTGGGAGGCCGAGACGGGCGGATCACGAGGTCAGGAGATCGAGACCATCCTGGCTAACACGGTGAAACCCCGTCTCTACTAAAAAATACAAAAAACTAGCCGGGCGCGGTGGCGGGCGCCTGTAGTCCCAACTACTCGGGAGGCTGAGGCAGGAGAATAGCGTGAACCCGGGAGGCGGAGCTTGCAGTGAGCTGAGATCCGGCCACTGCACTCCAGCCTGGGCGGCAGAGCGAGACTCCGTCTCAAAAAAAAAAAAAAAAAAAAAAAAAAAAAAAAAAAAAAAAAAACATTTACACACCTAATGGCAGACCATAAAACTATATGAAGCATAAAATGACAGAATTGAAAGGCGAAAGACAGTTTTACAATAATAAATGTCAGTATCACCCTCTCAGTTATCAGAACAAGTAGAGAGAGATAAGTAAGAAATTAGAGGCGAGGACTTAACACAATAAACCAACTAGATCTGAAAGACACAGAACACTTATCCAACAATAGCAGCATACACATTTTCAAGTGCACATGGAACATTTTCCAGAATACATCATATGTTAGACCACAAATTAAGTCTTGGTAGATTTAAAAAGATAAATATCATGCAATGTGTCATCTCAGACCACAATGGAGGAAGTTAGAAATGCTTAACAAAATTATGATGGGGCTGGATATGGTGGCTCATACTTGTAATCCCAGCACTTTGGAGGCTGAGATGGGCAGATAACTTGAGGTCAGGAGTTTGAGACCAGCCTGGCCAACATGGTGAAACCCCGTGTCTACTAAAAATACGAAAATTAGCTGGGTGTGGTGATGCACGCCTGTAGTCCCAGCTACTTGGGAGGCTGAGGTGGGAGAGTCGCTTGAACCTGGGAAGCGGACGTTGCAGGGAGCCAAGATCACACCACTGCACTCCAGCCTGGGTAACAGAGTGAGACTCCATCTAAAAAAAAAAAAAAGTGGGAAAAATCAAAAATTTTTGAAAATATAAACAAGACACTCAGAAAAAAGAACAATAGATCAAAAAAAGAAATCACAAGGAAAATTAGAAAATACCAAGAGATGATTGAAAATGTAAATACAGTATGGCAACTTTTGTGATGCAGCAAAAGCAATGCTAAAGGGGGAGTTTATAGCTACAAATACATCAAAAAGTAAGAAAATCTCAAATTAACAACCTAACTTTACAACTTAATGAACTATAAAAAGAAAAACTAAATCCAAAGCTGGCAAAAGGAAGGAAATAATAAAGATTAAAGCCAAGATAAATGAAATAGAAAATAGAAAACGATAGAGAAAATCAATGAAACCCAAAATTGGTTCTTTGAAAATGTCAAAGCATTATTCACAATATCTTGAATAGGTAAGCAAGCCAAGTGTCCATCAACAGGTGAGTGGATAAGCAAAATGTGGCATATCCATACAATGGGATAGTATTCAGTGTTAAAAAGGAAGGAAATTCCACAATGTGCTACAACATGGATGAACCTTGAGAATGTTCTGCTAAGTAAAATAAGTCAGTCACAAGACAAATACTGTATGATTCCACTTTCACAAGTGGTCAAACTCAGAGACACAGAAAGTAGGATGGTGACTGCCAGGAAGTAGAAGGTGGAGGGGAACCGGGAGTTAACATGTAATGCATACAGTTTGTGTTTCAAGATGAAAGCGTTACAGACATGGATGGTGGTGTTATGAATATACTTACTACCACTGAACTGTACACATAAAGATAGTTAAGACGGTAAATTCTACGGATTTTATTTTTATTTAATTATTTTTTTGAGACAGAGTCTCACTCTGTCGCCCAGGCTGGAGTGCAGTGGTGCGATCTCGCTGTAACCTCCGTCTCCCAGGTTCTATGGGATTCTCCTGCCTCAGCGTCCCGAGTAGCTGGGGTTACAGGCGCCCGCCACCACGCCTGGCTAATACTGTATTTTTAGTAGAGACGAGATTTCACCAGGTTGGACAGGCTGGTCTCGAACCCTGACCTCAGATGATTCACCCGCCTCGGACTCTCAAAGTGATGGGATTACAAGTGTGAGCCACCGTGCCCGGCCATTCTATAGTTTCTTTTTACCACACACACACAAAAGAAATTCGCAACAAGCAAAACTTAAGGGTACAAAGGTAGAGAGCAGTGTGAGCTAATTTCAGTCTTTCAAAGCATACAGACTGATAGCATCAGCATTTGAGGTGCGTGCATTTTAATTAGAATTGTGGTAGTAACATTCATAAAACTGAAAACAAAAAACGAGGACGATAACTTCCGGGAATGGGGACTTTCAGTGGAGGCGGGGTGATGAGAAAAGGAATATTTACTGTCATCCAACAACTTTGTCTTGTACTTTTGTCACAGGTAGCACGCCTGAGAATGTATGGGGCAGGTCCAGCTCTTTTTTTCCTAATAAATTCATTCACACAACAATCAAAAAAGCAAGAAAAGGAAGAGAGAGCCGCACGGCGGCGGCAGGCCGGGGCCGTTCCGAGGGCCCGGCGGGAGGCCACAGGCCAGACGCGGCTGAACCCTCCCGGAGCCAGCGCCCGGGCGCGCGCGGGAAGCGCAGGCGGAGTGGGCACGTGCGGCACTTCCGGGGCGGAGCGGGCGCGCAGCCCTTCCGAAGGCCCGCGCGAGCCGCTAGTTTTGCCCACGCGCTTTTGGCACAGCCGCGCCACGCGATCCGCGATCTGATTGGCCCGCGCGGGAGGGCGCGCGGCGCCAAACTTGCTTCCCGTCAGCCCCCGCCCGTCCCGCGGGAGCGCGCACGCTCGCGCACCCGGATCCCGGCTCTTGCGTCCAGTCGCCATTCGGGAGGCCGCTGCGCTGCAGGGCCTGGCGGAGCCGCCCGCTACCGCGAGCCGGGCCCTCCGCGCGGTTCTTCGCCCACTGGACGCCGCCCGCGGCCGGACCGGTGAGGAGCGAGAGCGAGCGGGGGAGGGGCGTGGTTGGGGCCTGCATCCCTGAGCCCGGTGTCTGCCGCCGACCTGGCGGGGCCGGTCCCGGGTAGCCGCGGGTCCGAGTGAAGGGGCCTGCGCTGCCTCGCCTCCCACACGGCCCGCGGGAAGGGCCCGCCCCCAGAGGCCGGGGCGGGAGTGCGTCTTTGTGCAGGGAGCGGGGAGGCCCGGTGTCAGTCGCGGCCAAGGCTGGAAACATTGCGTTTGAAACCGTTGGGAAGTTGGGGGCAGCACAACACGAAAGCCTTTCTTTCCGTTTTAGCTCTAGACTGTCTCCTTTTCTGTCATTATTACTGTTTTAAAATCCGATATACAGCCTCCAAAATGGGAGAGGACCTTTGTAAATCATAAACCTGATAACGGGTTAATGTCTCGAATTCAAGAGAAGATGCAGCTGACCAACAAAAAGCAACCCAGTTCAAGAATGGGCAAGGAATTTGAATAGCGTATTTCTCCAGAGAAGGTAGACAAATGACCAATAAGCACGTGCAGTGATGCTCAACATCACTAGCCATTAAGAAAATGCAAATGAAAACCGCAATGAGATACCACCTCACACAAGTTGGGATGGCTATTAACAAAAAATGGGAAATTGTGAGTGTTTGGGATGTGGAGAAATTGAAGCTCGGGTGCATTGCTGGTGGGAATGTAGGGTGGTGCAGCAGCTATGGAAATTGGTAGTCGTTCCTCAATTCTAGGTTTATACCCCAAAAAAATGACAGCAGGGACTCAGATATTTGTTCACAAATGTTCACTGCAGCATTATTCAAAATCCAGATGTCTATCAACATGTGAATGAAAGACAAGCTGTGGTATGTGCATATAATGGACCATAGTTCATCTTTAGAAAGGAATGAAATTCTGATACACGCTACAATATTAAAGAGCACATTGAACACATTATGTTGAGTGAAATAGGACACAAAAAAGACATACTGTGTGATTTCCCCTCAGGCATAATTGAGATTACCAGCACTGAAAGTGTAGAGTGAGAGTTAGTGTTTCATGGGTACAGATTTCTGTTTGTGGTGAAGTAGTTCTGGAAGTGGATGGTGGTGATGTTTGCACAACGTTTTAGTACTAAACTAACCAAATTGTGCTTTTAAAAATGATTAAATGGCAAGTTATTTTTGTTTTTGATTTTTTGAAACGGAGTTTCGCTTTTGTTGCGCAGGCTGGAGTGCAATGGCCTGACCTTGGCTCACTGCAACCTCCGCCTCCTGGGTTCAAGGGATTCTTCTGTCGCAGCCTCCCAAGGTGCTGAAATTAGAGGCACCCGCCACCATACCTGGCTAATTCTGTGTTTTTAGTAGAGACGGGATTTCTCTGTGTTGGTCAGTCTGGTCTCGAACTCCCAACCTCAGGTGATCCACCTGCCTCGGCCTCCCAAAGTGCTGAAATTACATGCATGAACCACCACGCCTGGCCTAAATGGCAAGTTTTTTGTTCTATTTTACCACTCTTTAAAAAATACACATGAAAAAGCAAAATGACGGAGACAGTGAAAAGATGAGTGGTTGTCGGGAGCATGGGGATGTTAAGCAGTGAAATTATTAGTGGTGGATACATGATGCTATGCATTTGTTGAAACACGTAGAACTGCACATCATGAAAAGTGATTCCTTGGTGGGGCGCTGTGGCTCACGCCTATAATCCCAACACTTTGGGAGGCCGAGGTGGGCGGATGACGAGGTCAAAAGATCGAGACCATCGTGGGTAACATGGTGAAACCCTGTCTCTACTAAAAATACAAAAATTAGCCGGGCATGGTGGCACTCGCCTGTAGTCACAGCTACTGGGGAGTCTGAGGCAGGAGAATCGCTTGAACCTGGGAGGTGGAGATTGCAGTGAGCCGAGATTGTGCCACTGCACTCCAGCCTGGCAACAGCACCAGACTCCCTCTCAAAAAGATAAAGAATAAATAAAAAATAATTACTTCTTGTGTAAACTATAGACTTAATAATAAATCAATATTAGCTCATCATTGTAGCAGATGTCTCACACTAATGCAAGAAGATGTTAATACAAGTTGAGTATCCTTCATTCGAAATGCTTGGAACCAGAAGTGCTTTGAAATTTTTTTTTTTTTAATTTTTAATAGTTGCATTGTACTTACTGGTTGAACATCCCTAATCTGAAATCTAAAATGCTTCTTTTGGCCCTCAAAAAATGTTGGATGTTGGAGCATAATCGGATTTCAGATTTTCAGATTAGGAATGCTCAGCCTATATAATAGGAGAAACTGGGGGCAAGAAGATAGGTGGGAATTCTTGTACATACCCTTCAGTTTTTCTTTAAACATAAAACTACTTGAAAAATTAGTTTATTAATTTCTTTCTTTTTTGGGTGGGGGGCGGGTATGGAGTCTTACTCTGTTGCCCAGCTGGAGTGCAGTGGCTCAATCTCGGCTCACTGCAACCTCCATCTCCCAGGTTCAAGCGATTCACCTGCCTCAGCCTCCCAAGTAACTGGGATTATAGGTGTGTGCCACCACGCCCAGCTAATTTTTGTATTTTTAGTAGAGACAGGGTTTCACCATGTTGGCAAGGCTGGTCATGAACTCCTGTCTTCAAATGATCCATCTGCCTTAGCCTCCCAAAGTGTTGGGATTACAGGTGTGAGCCACTGCACCTGCCCGGTTTATTAATTTCTTAAAGGCCAGGCGTGGTGGCTCACACCTGTAATCCCAGCACTGAGAGGCCAAGGCAAGAGGATCACTTGAGGCCAGGAGTTCAAGACCAGCCTGGACAACATAGTGAGACCTCATCGCTACAGAAAAAAAAAAAAAAATTAGATGTGGTGGCATGCACCTGTAGTCCCAGCTACTTAGGAGGGTGAGGCGGGAGGCTCTCTGGAGCCCAAAAGTATGAGGCTGCAGTGAGTTGTGATTGTGTCACTGCACCAAAACCTTGGGCAACAGAGCGAGACCCTGTCTCTTCAATTAAAAAAAAAAAAAAAAATCCACTAAGATAAAGAACAATGCTAGTGTGTATAGACTAATAGAACCCACTTAGCTTTAAACATGTTCTACATATTGAATTTTAATTGAAAAAAACTATGCATCAGATGTGTTTTAAAAGATGATCAGTGGTGTTAGATTTCAAAGAAGAAATGGAATGGGAAATGGGAAATAGGTATGATACACCATATGGCATAACATTGCATTGGAGAATACTGGGTGACAGACCAGCAGAGCACCAATTATTAGAATTTGGGTTTTTTAGAGACAAGGCGTAATCTGTCTCAAAGACAAAAAGAAATTTTTGTTAATCTGGACAATTCTGAGTTAATTTTTAGTTAGGGTTAGGAGTTATTAAATTTAGGAAGAAATTTTGCTAGAGCCTTAAAGCTGGAAGGATGCCCAGCTCTCTAGGCTTTGCCTAAAAGCTGAATTCTGGGACTCAGTTCTGTAACACCTTTGTAGATCGTTCTGCTACTGTGGGAAAGAGACCAGAATTGAGAAAACCAGAATAAACCAACTGTTTCCTCTGACCTCAGTGTTGTGATCTTTGACAGGTCACTTCTTTCCCTCAGCATCAGTCTTTTCAGTTATGAAATGAAGAGGTCGAACTCAAGCCCTCTGAAGATCCTTCTAGTCCTATGCTGATCATCAGTGGTGTTTTTTTGGTTGGTTTTTTGGTTTTCTTTTCTGAGACAGGGTCTCGCTCTGTCATCTAGGTTGGAGTGTAATGGTGCAGTCTTGGTTCACTGCAACCCCTACCTCTTAGGCTCAAGCGATTTCTCTTGCCTCAGCCTCCCAAGTAGCTGGGACTACAGGTGCATTCTGCTGCACCCAGCTAATTTTTGTATGTTTTGTAGAGACGGGGTTTCGCCATATTGCCCAGGGTGTTCTTGAACCCCTGAGCTCAAGGGATCCACCTGCCTCAGCCTCCCAGAGTGCTGGGATTACAGGTGTGAGCCACCACACCCGGCCTGATCGTCAGCTTCTAATTATGGAGTACTCCTACCTAACAAAGGAACTCATTCTAATTCATAATAGAGTAGTTTGTAAACTGTGTTAAGCCACAATTCTTTTCCTGCTAGCTTCTGATTATCACTTCTAGGATAGCTCATATATTATCTATAATTCTTACCCTTTTGAAGTTAAATGTCTGTATTCATAAATGACTTTTTTTTTTTTTAAAGGGCCATCCGCCATCCTGGTTGCCTTTTTTTCTTTTTCTTTTTTTGTTTTTGTTTTTTATGTTCTCTAGTTTCTTAGAGACTCTCTTAAAGTGTCCTTCCTGCCCAGAGCTGGGGACAGTGATCCACTGGTATGGTGTACTCTGCCCATGCAGAATATGGGATATAGTTCTCTATAGTCCTGTATTTATGCACTTGATATGTGGATTCTAAGTGTTTGTTTCATCTTGTTTCTTTTGGCCTATTGTACAGGCTTTAAAAGAGCTACTAAATTCCACTGTTTTAGTTTATGTATATGTAGAAAAAACCTGGACAGAACTTGATTCTCTCATCAGATACTGATCATTTGTCTGACTTGGGCAAGGTGTTTAATGTCAAGCTTGAGTTTCCTTAACTATTAATTGAAGTTTTAAAGTAGATGATCCCTGAGGTCTTTTCCTATCCCCAAATCCTATGACTTTGAGACTAGATAGTAGCTTAGGTTTTCCTCTAGTTTTAAAATCCTGTGAGTCAAAGATTGAGAGAACGTTAGGATTGAACAGAGCACATGCTGTGTGCCAGGGATGTGCAGCGGTTCCAGGGGTGAATAAATGGATAGTCCTTCCTCTCCAGGAGCTGGCAACCTGTTGTTGGTATCAGGCTGTAGTGCCAGAGGGTGACATATACAGCTGGGGCTTCTAGGAAGATTGGGAGGGAGTGGAAAATTGGCCAGTGCAGTTGATGCATGAATAACAGAGGTTTGAACTTCAACCAAATGCCAATAAAAAAAGACAGCATTTACAGAATGTGAGACATTTATATGGAGGGCAGATTTTTCATATATGGGAATTCCACCAGGCTGACTGTAGGACCTGAGTATGTGTGGATTTTGGCATGTGGGAGTGGTCCTGGAACCAATCCCGTGTTTACAGGGAGACAGCTGACTTAAAAAGCCGTCCTGCCTGAAGGCCAGGCAAGACAGGGAGCGTAAAGGAGAGGAAATAGTTTATACAAAGGCCCAGATGCTGGAATAGTCAGGGAATTACATGTGGGCCAGTATTTTGAGAACGCAGTCTGGTCATGGGCCAGACTGTGAAGAGCTTTATATGCCGTATTCAAATCGTGTAGTGTAGGTGTCTTAGTTGACTTGGAGGAAATGTGAACAGGCAGGTCACATTAGGCTTCTGTTTGGAAGACAGGTTTGGTAGCTGGAAGAAAGGGAGACTAGTGGCAGGAAGTTCAGATGTCAGAATTAAAGCAGTGACGGGGTAGGGGATAGAGAAGGGGTAGATGAATGTGCTGGAGCTAATGAGAAGCACAGTGTGCGCTGTTGTGTAGCTTGTGCACAGCCAGTTTATCACATTCTGTTCTTGTCAGCAGACTCATCTACACCATGATGCTTCATCTTTGAAATGCATGCAGGAAGAGAAGAGGGCAGAGCAATCACTGAAGGAGGTCCATGTGTTCTTCCTTTGGGTCAGGACACCGCCATCCTCCTCCCAGAGTCCTTTCTTTTTGTACCTCTTGGTCCTGTTTGTTGTGGTGTCCCTTCCTCCACTGCCTGTTAATTTGTCACTCTGCTGTGTAATATCGGTAACTGACAAAAGTCAGCCATTGTTAGCATCAGTAGTCACACCAGCAGTCTTCTGAGTGCTTATCAGAGAAGTGAAGTTAGGTGATTGGTTTGAGAAGGATATGATTACACACACGGGCATAATTCCATAGTGGATTACTAAAGAGAAAGTAGACAAAGATGGTGTCAGGAGTGGTATCTACTGTAGTCTTTGGTGTCATTTCATAAAAGTAAGTGTTCAGGCCTGTACAGTGGCTCACGCCTGTAATCGCAGCGCTTTGGGAGGCCGAGGCGGGTGGATCACGAGGTCAGGAGATTGAGACCATCCTGGCTAACACGGTGAAACCTCGTCTCTAATAAAGATACAAAAAAATTTGCTGGGTGTGGTGGCGGGCACAGTCCCATCTGCTCGGGAGGCTGAGGCAGGAGAATGGCGTGAACCCGGGAGGCAGAGCTTGCAGTGAGCCGAGATCGTGCCACTGCACTCTAGCCTGGGCTGGACAGAGCGAGACTCTGTCTCAAAAAAAAAAAAAGTAAGTGTTCAGGCTTAGTGGATTGGACTCCTCTCACTGTTAGGGCAGGATGGTGAGCGAAATACACAGAATTCTATTACAGGGGACACACATGATCACAGATACAGTTTTGATCACTTTTTTTTTTTTTTCCAGGTTCAACTTCTCGTCTTGTTGTTCTTCTTATACTATAGGCTGTTTGCTGTGGTTTAGTCAAAAAGCCATGTAGAATGCCTGCCTTTTGAAGACCAATTTTAAGGTGTCTAGTAATACAGCAGGTAAGTCTAGTAGGGAAAGCATGCTTAGGAGAATATTTTATGAGGAGAAAATTAAAAAAAAAATACTTGGAGTTCTTGAAGGAAATCTCTAAAAGTATACACGCCCTTATGGATATGACGTGTGACGTGCGCTAGATATACATAATTTGGGATATGAGAAGTGAATTCTATAGCATTCTTTTTAGGTTTAAGTATGAGATTGGCCTGAAGAGCTGATGGTAGGCAGCGGGAAGAGGAGGGCTGGCTGGGAGGGATTGGGAATGGTAGGTGAGTCTGACTCAAACCCAGCACACCTGAGCTCTTAGTCTCTGTTGTAATTACAGTATGTAATATAGAGCTCTTTAATGTTAGCTTGGCTGTTCATTATTGCCAGTTATAGCTGCATGGGATTATTGAGACTTATTCTCCGGTTTCCCTTAAAGTCTTCTAGTTTTATTTAACAATGGGCTCTGAGACGGATGGTTAACCCGTTATTTCTACATGTATTCAATTACGTTTGTAAGTTAAAGATCATTTTTAGAGATTTTTTTCAGTACTGAATTATTTATTTTTCTTTTGTTACAGTCCTAGTCCTAAAAACAATATTCTAAAATACAGAATAACTGCTGGCAACGCAGAAAGAGTAAATAGTTTCCGAAGAAAAGTATTTATTTCCTCAAATACCTGTTACCTTTTTAGCTTTAGACCAAAAAATAAAAAAGGCAAATGATATACCATGGATAAAAGTGTTAGGAAACAGTATTGTCATTGAGAACATCTTTAAAAACAAGTTATCAAAGTTAGAAATATTATACTTTTTTTTTTTTTTGAGACGCAGTCTTGCTCTGTCACCAGGCGGGAGTGCAGTGGCACAATCTCAGCTCACTGCAACCTCCAACTCCCTGGTTCAAGCGATTCTCCTGCCTCAGCCTCCCAAGTAGCTGGGACTACAGGCACACACCACCATGCCTGGCTAATTTTTGTTTTTTTTTTTTTTTTTTTTTTTTTTGAGACGGAGTCTTGCTCTGTCACCCAGGCTGGAGTGCAGTGGCCGGATCTCAGTTCACTGCAAGCTCCTCCTCTCGGGTTCACGCCATTCTCCTGCCTCAGCCTCCCGAGTAGCTGGGACTACAGGCACCCGCCACTTCGCCCGGCTAGTTTTTTGTATTTTTTAGTAGAGACGGGGTTTCACCGTATTAGCCAGGATGGTCTCGATCTCCTGACCTCATGAGCCGCCCGTCTCGGCCTCCCAAAGTGCTGGGATTACAGGCTTGAGCCACCGCGCCCGGCCTAATTTTTGTATTTTTAGTAGAGATGGGGTTTCACCATGTTGGCCACGATGGTCTTGATCTCCCGACCTTGTGATCCACCCACCCGGCCTCCCAAGTGCTGAGATTACAGGCGTGAGCCACTGCGCCTGGCCTATACATTTTTTTAAATTAATGGTTTTGTAATTAATAAAGGGAGAGCCAGAGTTTCTAATCTGTACCATTCTTTAATAAGCAGTAAATATCATTACCATCAATAAGAGATAGTGTTCAGTCTTTCTCATTAAGAGAAGCACATTAACACAGTAGTGAAATACTGGCTTTCACTTAGGTTGTAGCAAGGATTAGGAATTTATATGAAATTGTCTCTCATATATACACTGTTGTTATGCAGTAATGTAAGTTTTCGAGAGTTTGGTAAAATGAATCAATTTTAAACACAAATGGCTAAGTAATCCATTTCTAGGAATTTTCCCTGCAGAAATAGCCTTACATGCAAAGATAAGTACAAGGAAAGTCAGTGCTTACTCCATATGTAAAAATGTCTTAAAGAGATGAATTCTAAATGAGAGTAAGTTGCCAGATAATATGTTTAATATCCCATTTGTGTAAAGCATGTGTGTTAATCAATATATGCCTAGGACATTTCTTCCAGGACACATGAGTACACTGGCTACCCCTGCAGACTGACACTCCGTATCTTGTACTGTGTGAATGTGTTTTTTTTATATATATATATTTTAAGTTCTAGGGTACGTGTGCACAACGTGCAGGTTTGTTACATATATATACATGTGCCATGTTTGTGTGCTGCACCCATTAACTCGTCATTTACATTAGGTATATCTCCTAATGCTATCCCTCCCCCTTCTCCCCTCCCCCCTCCCCACAATAGGCCCCGGTGTGTGATGTTCCCCTTCCTGTGTCCAAGTGATCTCATTGTTCAATTCCCACCTATGAGTGAGAACATACGGCGTTTGGTTTTGTGTTCTTGCGATAGTTTGCTGAGAGTGATGGTTTCCAGCATCCATGTCCCTACAAAGGACACGAACTCATCCTTTTTTGTGGCTGCATGTATTCCATGGTGTATGTGTGCTATATTTTCTTAATCCAGTCTGTCACTGATGGACATTTGGGTTGATTCCAAGTCTTTGCTATTGTGAATAGTGCTGCAGTAAACATACGTGTGCATGTGTCTTTATAGCAGCATGATTTATAATCCTTTGGGCATATACCCAGTAATGGGATGGCTGTGTCAAATGGTATTTCTAGTTCTAGATCCTTGAGGAATCGCCACACTGTTTTCCAGTGGTTGAACTAGTTTACAGTCCCATCAACAGTGTAAAAGTGTTCCTATTTCTCCACATCCTCTCCAGCACCTGTTTTTCCTGACTTTTTAATGATTGCCATTCTAACTGGTGTGAGATGGTACCTCATTGTGGTTTGGATTTGCATTTCTCTGATGGCGAGTGAGGAGCATTTTTTCATGTGTCTGTTGGTTGTATGAGTGTCTTCTTTTGAGAAATGTCTGTTCATGTCCTTTGCCCACTTTTTGATGGGGTTGTTTGTTTTTTTCTTGTAAATTTGTTTGAGTTCTTTGTAGGTTCTGGATATTAGCCCTTTGTCAGATTAGTAGATTGCAAAAATTTTCTCCCATTCTGTAGGTTGCCTGTTCACTGTTATGGTAGTTTCTTTTGCTGTGCAGAAGCTCTTTAGTTTAATTAGATCCCATTTGTCAATTTTGGCTTTTGTTGCCGTTGCGTTTGGCGTTTTAGACATGAAGTCCTTGTCCATGCCTATGTCCTGAATGGTATTACCTAGGTTTTCTTGTAGGGTTTTAATGGTTTTAGGTCTAACATTTAAGTCTCTAATCCATCTTGAATTAATTTTCGTATAAGGAGTAAGGAAAGGATCCAGTTTCAGCTTTCTACTTATGGCTAGCCAATTTTCCCAGCACCATTTATTAAATAGGGAATCCTTTCTCCATTTCTTATTTTTGTCAGGTTTGTCAAAGATCAGATGGCTGTAGATGTGTGGTGTTATTTCTGAGGGCTCTGTTCTGTTCCATGTGAATGTGTTTTTAACTGCGAGCTTCTATTCTTTTTACTACTTAAGAAGACTGGTTTACAATTTTTTTAAATTCATGTTTTCCGGCAACTGTGTTCCAGCTGCCGGCATGTCCTGTGATTTGCCCTTTGCTTGGTATGCGCCTTCACATCATTCAGGATCTCTGCTGGAATGTCCCATGTGTAGAGGTCTTTTCCAACAGCCTCTCTACATCACTTTCCACCTTATTTTCCAAACTCATGAACGCCATATTACAAAGCACTGCTTTAAACCTAGGTGCCTAGAAAATTATAGGATACAAAGTTATTTATTTATTAAATGAATTAATAAAATACTATATTGGGATAGATTAAACATTGCAAAATATGTTGACATGAAATCAAGCCAGCATCATATTTTAAAGTTGTCTTTTTAGATTAAATTTATTAAGTGCTTTCTGCAAAAGGTTTAGTCTCTTGTTCATCCTTAAATAGCCAGGATTTAATTTTGATATTCACTTGTCTTTGTGTGCCGAGGACTTGTGTACTGGAGTTTGAGAGTCAAACTATAAAGCACATGCAACAGCTAATTCTAGAGTTAGGCCCAGATCACTGATAGTCCTATAGCCTGGACCAGAGAAAGTCATGTAACTTCTCTGAACCTGTTTCTTCATCTGTAAGTGAAAATAATAGTTGAGTCATATCATTAGGATTAAATGAGATGATGTATGTGAAACTCCTAGTACAGTGCCTGGGACTGTTCTCTGTCTCCTTTTCTTCAAATTCTCCCTAGAGATACTACCAAATAAAGCACGCACTGTTCTAGACTTAAGATTATGCAGTTATAGAATGGACTGACAGCATTGTATTCAGAATTACAGTTCATGAAAATAATTTATTCCTACTTTATTGCAGCGGTATTGAAAGTTTTTAAAGAATATAACCGTGTGTGTTGGTAACAGAAAGAAGAATGGAAGTATTCCAGGAACTTCGTAAACCATCAGCACGTTTGGAGTGTGACCATTGCAGTTTCAGAGGCACAGACTATGAAAATGTACAAATCCATATGGGTACCATCCATCCAGAATTTTGTGATGAAATGGATGCTGGTGGGCTAGGCAAAATGATATTTTACCAGAAAAGTGCAAAGCTATTTCACTGCCATAAATGCTTCTTCACCAGCAAGATGTACTCTAACGTATACTATCACATCACATCCAAACATGCATCCCCAGACAAATGGAATGATAAACCAAAAACTCAGTTGAACAAAGAAACAGATCCTGTGAAAAGCCCTCCTCTTCCTGAACACCAGAAAATACCCTGCAATTCTGCAGAACCAAAACCCATACCTGCCCTTTCAATGGAAACACAGAAACTTGGTTCAGTTTTGTCTCCAGAATCACCAAAACCTACTCCTCTTACTCCCCTGGAGCCTCAGAAACCTGGCTCTGTTGTTTCTCCTGAGCTACAGACACCTTCTCTTCCTTCTCCTGAGCCTTCAAAACCTGCCTCTGTTTCTTCTCCTGAACCTCCAAAACCAGTCCCTGTTTGTGAATCTCAGAAACCTGCCCCTGTTCCTTCTCCAGAACCACAGAAACTTGCCCCTGTATCTCCTGAGCCCGTAAAGGCTACTCTTCCTAATCCCAAACCCCAGAAGCACTCTCATTTCCCAGAAACACTGGGCCCACCTTCAGCCTCATCTCCAGAGTCACCAGTTCTAGCTGCTTCCCCAGAACCTTGGGGACCATCCCCAGCTGCATCTCCAGAATCTCGGAAATCAGCCCGGACTACCTCCCCTGAGCCAAGGAAGCCATCCCCTTCAGGGTCTCCTGAACCTTGGAAGCCATTCCCTACTGTCTCCCCAGAGCCTAGGAGACCAGCCCCTGCTGTGTCACCAGGCTCTTGGAAGCCAGGGCCACCTGGGTCCCCTAGGCCTTGGAAATCCAGTCCTTCAGCGTCATCAGGACCTTGGAAGCCAGCTAAACCTGCTCCATCTGTGTCTCCTGGACCTTGGAAACCAATTCCTTCTATATCTCCTGGACCTTGGAAACCAACTCCATCTGTGTCTTCTGCATCCTGGAAATCTTCATCAGTCTCACCCAGCTCCTGGAAGTCCCCCCCTGCATCTCCTGAGTCATGGAAGTCTGGCCCACCAGAACTCCGAAAGACAGCTCCCACGTTGTCTCCTGAACATTGGAAAGCAGTTCCCCCAGTGTCTCCAGAGCTTCGCAAACCCGGCCCACCACTATCCCCAGAGATTCGTAGTCCAGCAGGATCTCCAGAGCTCAGAAAACCCTCAGGGTCACCAGACCTTTGGAAGCTTTCTCCTGATCAGCGGAAAACTTCTCCTGCTTCACTTGATTTCCCTGAGTCCCAGAAAAGTTCCCGTGGCGGTTCTCCTGATCTCTGGAAGTCTTCCTTTTTTATTGAGCCTCAGAAACCTGTCTTCCCTGAGACCCGAAAACCAGGTTCTTCTGGGCCCTCTGAGTCCCCCAAAGCAGCCTCAGATATCTGGAAGCCAGTTCTCTCTATCGATACTGAGCCTAGAAAACCTGCCCTGTTTCCCGAGCCTGCCAAAACAGCCCCTCCTGCTTCTCCAGAACCACGCAAACGTGCCCTTTTTCCAGAGCCCCGGAAGCATGCCCTTTTCCCTGAACTCCCCAAATCTGCTCTATTCTCAGAATCACAGAAGGCTGTTGAGCTTGGTGATGAACTACAAATAGATGCCATAGATGATCAAAAATGTGATCTTTTGGTTCAGGAAGAACTTTTAGCTTCACCTAAGAAACTTTTGGAAGATACTTTATTTCCTTCCTCAAAGAAGCTCAAGAAAGACAACCAAGAGAGCTCAGATGCTGAGCTTAGTAGTAGTGAGTACATAAAAACAGATTTGGATGTGGTGGATGTTAAGGGCCAGGAATCAAGCAGTGATCAAGAGCAGGTTGATGTGGAATCCATTGATTTTAGCAAAGAGAACAAAATGGACATGACTAGTCCAGAGCAGTCTAGAAATGTGCTACAGTTTACTGAAGAAAAAGAAGCTTTTATCTCTGAAGAGGAGATTGCAAAATATATGAAGCGTGGAAAAGGAAAGTATTATTGCAAAATTTGTTGCTGTCGTGCTATGAAAAAAGGTGCTGTTTTGCATCATTTGGTTAATAAGCATAATGTTCATAGCCCTTACAAATGCACAATTTGTGGAAAGGCTTTTCTTTTGGAATCTCTCCTTAAAAATCATGTAGCAGCCCATGGGCAGAGTTTACTTAAATGTCCACGTTGTAATTTTGAATCAAATTTCCCACGAGGTTTTAAGAAACATTTAACTCATTGTCAAAGCCGGCATAATGAAGAGGCAAATAAAAAGCTAATGGAAGCTCTTGAACCGCCACTGGAGGAGCAGCAAATTTGATAGCTCAGTATGAATATTTGTTCTACAAAGGTGTTCCTTGAAACCATTCTTTGTAAGTATAGCTTATCAAATAGCCTAGTTGGATATGTAGATGACGTGTGGTGTACCGTGTTTCACTGTCTCAGTTGTGTTACTAAGAATGAGCATTTGATTATTTTTTTCTGGTCTCTGTCTATGTGGCTATCTTGTAAGTCAATCAATTTCTATATAGTCCAGATGGATTAAACTTCTCATTTCTTTTAAATATGTATGAATAATAAAACAAGGAAGTAGGCATTCCATTTAATAATCAAGAGCAAGTTGTACTCAAAGCATTCAGTTAAAGTATATCTGTGTGTGGAACTAATTTCAGATAATAGAAAATATTAGTTGAAATGTTTAAAAATTAGGCATGAAAAATAAATTTGAGAAATTTTGTTTCCTCACATGTATTTTTAAATCATAAGAGTTATTTTCTATCTGATGTAAAATTAGTTTATAAATCTTAATCAGCTTCTAGATGTTTATTAGCTTTTATGTCATGAAATGTTGGAGTCTCAGGGTTGCTGATTGTCTGCTAATGGGAAAAATTGAGTAAGTCTTTAAAATAGTTTGCAGCCTTCTCCCACAGGAGACAAGTGAACGATAAGTGTGATTTTAGATCTTTTTTGTCCATAGTTGTTTTCAGTGGAGTCTTCCAGTCTATATCTTACCCTAAGATCTGGTTCTTCCCTCCCCATCCCCATCCCAGCCCCCACCCGCCAGCTCACACTAATAGATGATTCTTAATTGCCAAATGTGTTAGAGTTTGTGTGTCCTACTCCTGGGTCTTACATGTCGCCTGTTGGGGCTTAAGACCAGGGTAATAAGTAGGAGCTGAAAGTCTTCCAGGTTCACAGTAGAAAATTTTATAGACATTTCTGTTAAAGAAATATATCGATTTTATGTTTTTCAGTTCTGTTACTGTAAATACCTTGTACCTGTTCATGGATTATTTTATTCTAAAGTATTTTGTCAAATGTGTATCAACCAAATTAAAAAAGAAAGGCTTTCGTGTCAGCAACATTTTCATGTGTGTTTTCTTTTGTGTAATTTGCATTGTATGATATACAAATCCATTATTTCCATGTTTTCAACATAGGAGTTTTCTTATCTGGAGCAGCATTTTCTTAGCTGTGTTTTCTCCAAGTTCTGTGGTCAGGTAAGTTAGGGGAATGCTTGTATAGGGAGGACTCCATGTGAAAAATCTCATCCTTTCATATGAAAGGTTTTTTAATTCCAGTGGTTGTCTATCCTGCCTGCCTCTAAACAGTGTGAGGCATTTAATCTCAAAGGATTCTGATGTGTAGCCAGGATTGAGATGCTGTACTGGGTTTAATTTAGCTATTCCCAGACATTTTTTTTAACAATGAACAGTTTTGTCCTAGTTCCCCACTGGCTGGCTTCCCTACTAATATGCCCGTTGGGATATCTTAACAATATTTAGTGATGTGGTTTGGCTCTGTGTCACATCTCTCTCTCTTTTTTTTTATTTTGAGACCGATCCTTGCTCTGTCACCCAGGTTGCCCTGCAGTGGTGTGATCTTAGCTCACTGCAACCTCCGCCTTTCAGGTTCAAGGGAGTCTCGTGCCTCAGCCTCCTGAGTAGCTGGGACTACAGGTGCGTGCCACCATGTCTAGCTAATTTTTGTAGTTTAATAGAGATGGGGTTTTGCCATGTTGGCCAGGCTGGTCTCGAACTCCTGGGCTCAAGTGATCCACCTGCCTCAGCTTCCCAAAGTGCTGGGGTTATAGCTGTGCACCACCACACCCGACCCCCACCCAAATCTCATGCTGAATTGTAATCACCAGTGTTGGAGGAGGGGCCAGCCTGGTGATAAATGATTGGATCTTGGGGACGGACTTCCTCTTGGTGTTCTCGTGATAGTGTGTGAGTTATTTAAAAGTGTTTAGCACCTTCCCCTTCGCTCTCTTCCTCCTGCTCCAGCCCTGTTGGATGTGCCAGCTTCCCCTTCGCCTTCTGCCGTGATTGTAAGTTTCCTGAGCCTCCCCGCCTCCTGCTGCAGCCGTGTTTCCTCCGCAGCGTGTGGAACCATTAGCTAATTAAACCTCTTTTCTTTATAAATTACCCGGTTTCAGGTAGTTCTTTGTAGCAGTGTGAGAACAGACTAATACATTTAGATAATACCAAGTAAGGTCTTAGAAGCCTCAAATTTGTTAACTTTGGTGAACACTGCACTGAGTAGCTGCTGCTATCAATTTACATGGCACCTTGAGAACAAGCTTCCAGATGAGTTCCCTTGTAGGCAGTGATGCCAACAGGTAGGACAGGTAAGATCTTGGTTATACTAGTTGTCCTTTTCTTGTCCATACTGACTGACTGAAATTGTTTTTGAGAAACAAGAAGGGTCTGCATTACCTAGAAACTCTCCTGGCTCCTGCACCCTCAGACCAACCCTGTTAAGACAGATTCTTTCCTAAGACTTCACCCTGTCTGGTGCAAACCTGGCAGTTCATCCTAGACCTTTGCTCCAGGTGGCACCAACTAAGTCACATGAGTTGCCATCTGAAATGGGGTTTTTTATAATAGTGCCATAGGATAAGGGCTGACTTCCCGGTAAGTGGTAGTGATGTATGTGTAGTTTTGGCTTTAAGGCCTGAGCTGTATTTGGCTAAACCCCTGTGTTCTTGGTTTACCTCAGTGTGGCTTCCACTCTTTTTCTTTTCTTTTATTTTATTTTCTTTTTTTTGAGACTGAGTTTTGCTCTTGTTGCCCAGGCTGGAGGGTAGTGGTGTGATCTCAGCTCACCACAAACTGCCTTCCGGGTTCAAGTGATTCTCCTGCCTCAGCCTCCCAAGTAGCTGGAATTACAGGTGCCCGCCACCACGCCCAGCTAAATTTTTGTATTTTTAGTAGAGACAGGGTTTTACCATGTTGGCAAGGCTGGTCTCGAATTCCTGACCTCAGGTGATCCACCTGCCTTGGCTTCCCAAAGTGGAGGATGGAGACACAGCACAAAGGAGGCACCCTATCCTTGGTAGCAATTATTATTCTAACCTTGTTAGTCCCCTTCCGATTCAATATCTACCATTCACTAGTTTGTTTAAATAATTTGTGAACCAGTTTATATTTTCAAGTTGCCGTGTGTTTTAGGGTTCTCCAGAGAGTCAGAACCAATAGGAGATACATAGATATAGATATGGTATAGAATGGTAATCAGCATTCTACTTTGTTTTTATGAGTCTGACTTTTCTAGATTCCACATACAAGTGAGATTATGCAGTATTTGTCTTTTCTGTGTCTGGTTTATTTTACTTAACATAATGTCCTCCAGATTCATCCATGTTGCCATAAGTGACAGGATTTTCCTCTTTTCAGACTGAATAGTATTTCATTGTGTGTGTGTGTATATATACACACAATTTACTGAGTAGGGAGATCTGCAGACTCTCTTGGCTCCCAGAATGCTGGGGTCAGGCTTGCAGTCTTAAACAGGAAATTGGTGAACTGTTTGGAGAGGATCTGCAGATACCAAGTTTCAGGGTTTCCTAAGGTCCAGGAGTGCCAGGCTCCTGTGCACTCTTCCTTTGGGGAAGCAAAGGAAGACTCCATCTGTGCACACAGAATAATTATACTTTCTTATTTTCTGTTTTCTTGATGCTCTGGCATCTGGGGTTTACTGGGAAAAGATTGCCTTTTCCAGGGCCAGGCAATTAAACTACCAATCCAGAACCCATACTCCTAACCACCTACTTTATCTGTATATGTATTATCTTTTTATATATACACACACACTACATTTTCTTTATCAGTTCATTCATTGATGGACACAGGTAGATTCCATATTTTGGTTATTGTGAGTAATGCTGCAATGAACATGGGAATGCAGCTATTTCTTTGGGATCCCGATTTCATTTTTCTGTGGATAAACACCCAGAAATGAGATAGCTCTTCATTACACTCTGTGAAAGGCCCTAAAAGCTACCACACCCGTAGGTGAAATTACCGGGTTAGTGAAAATAAGCTGTATCTCTCCACCCAAAGTTTTCTTCCCATGCTCTTAGCATTCCTGGTCCTAGTGCCAAGGGTTTTCTGTAACTCCAGCTTTTTGCATGCTTTATTAGCATTAGAAAATTATTTCTCTTTAATCAGGAAAGCCACGCTTAGGCTGTTGCAAATCATCCACTTTGAACAGGCCTGTAACAAGCCTAGACTAGATACAAGTAATTAATAAGAGGCAGGGTTGGGCGCGGTGGCTCAAGCCTGTAATCCCAGCACTCTGGGAGGCCGAGGCGGGTAGATTACGAGGTCTGGAGTTCAAGACCAGCTTGGCCAATATGGCGAAACCCCGTGTCTACTGAAAATACAAAAACTGGCTGGGCGTGGTGGTGTGCATCTGTAGTCCCAGCTACTCGGGAGGCTGAGACAGAAGAATCGCTTGAACCCGGGCGTTGGAGGTTGCAGTGAGCCGAGATCGTGCCACTGCATTCCAGCCTGGGCCACAGAGCAAGACTCTGTCTAAATAAATAAATAAATAAATGCAGGTAAAATAATTAAGCAATAAACACAATTGGCAGTGGTCATCCAGAGGACTGTGACTTCCCTGAGGAGGACGTGTGAAGAAACCAGGTAATAACCCGAAGACATCAAGGAGTTCAAGTGACCCCATTATTCATTATTCGTTAATCTGTTCTCGAGCCGAGACGGGTTAGTGCCTCCCACTTCCATGGAGATAGCCGACTGTATCTTCTCACTTCCATGGAGATAGCTGACTGTGTAAAGACAGGCTGTGTGGGGGTGGGATTTCAAGGACTCTCGGTACTTTTATATTTGCTACTTTACTGAGTTGGATACAGGCAATAAGGTCTCCATTTGACTTGCGAGGGGCTGAGGCGCTGTGATATTCACAAATACAAGTATATTACTGGGTACAATGGACCTGATGGGCATTCTGATTTGGTTAAATTTTTGTTGGTAGATGGCTATAAATAACAGAGCAACTACCTGCTCTGGTTTGCCCATGACTGTCCCAGCAACTTGGGATGACTGGTCACCCAGAACAGCCATTCTTAGAGCACAGGGTGCCCCCAACATCACTGTGTTTGCAGGTGCCAACCTTTGATCCTTACAGCTGCCTTTTTTTTTTTTTTTCCCTAGATGGAGTCTAGCTCTGTCGCCCAGGCTGGAATCTGGAATGCAGTGGTGCAATCTCAGCTCACTGCAAGCTCCGCCTCCCAGGTTCACGCCTTTCTCCTGCCTCAGCTCCTGAGCAGCTGGGACTGCAGGCGCCCGCCACCACACCCAGCTAAAATCCGCCTGCCTCAGCCTCCCAAAGTGCTGGGATTACAGGCATGAGCCACCGCGCCCGGCCCAGCTGTCGTTCTTGAGATGGCATCTTCCTTTCAGTCTTACCTTTTCTGGCACCAGACCCAGCAGAAGGCAAAACAACAGGAAGCAGCCCGCGGCTTTTTCTATGGAGCTTTTGTTTTGGAGCCTGAGGCCCCAGAACCTGCATCTGGAACCTTCTAACTACAGAGGCTGCTCCCAGGGGTCGGCAGAAGGGATGGCATCTCTCCCCGTGGTCTACGTCATGGGCCCCACCTTCATAGTCTCCAAGGTCTCACCGGCAGGTCTTTAGGGTTAACAGTAAATTCAGGAAGCTCCCTACAGACAACATAGGTTCCTGAATGTTGTCTTCTAATCTAGCTTCAAAGTCCTCACTTACATATGGGGTGCACATTCTTTACTTGGAAAGTGATTTCACAGGAGAATGACTGAAATTTACTCATGAGTAAACCTTTGCATTCTTTCCTCTGAAAAATATTAACATGAGGCCCATTGTCAGTCAGTGATAATCTAAGAAAAGTGGTGAAGACAGAGGCCTAGATCTGTTCTGACTTGGGATTGCCCAAACCTGCAGGGTGAATAGCCTCTGATTTGTACCTTCTGGTGGGTGAGATAAATGTTCTCCTGGCGGGTCTTATACTCATTGCATTATCTCCATGTAGCATCACATATGTCTTTAAAGCACTGCTCAGCCAG
Source organism: Theropithecus gelada (assembly GCF_003255815.1). Taxonomy (NCBI): domain Eukaryota; kingdom Metazoa; phylum Chordata; class Mammalia; order Primates; family Cercopithecidae; genus Theropithecus; species Theropithecus gelada. The sequence goes on from NC_037685.1 coordinate 52,574,998, forward strand.
GCACGGTGGCTCACGCCTGTAATCCCAGCACTTTGAAAGGCCAAGGCGGGCGGATCATGAGATCAGGAGATCGAGACTATCCTGGCTAACACAGTGAAACCCCGTCTCTACTAAAAATACAAAAAATTAGGCAGGCATGGTGGCTGGTGCCTATAGTCCCAGCTACTTGGGATACTGAGACAGGAAAATGGCATGAACCTGGGAGGCGGAGCTTGCAGTGAGCCGAGATTGCTCCACTCCACTCCAGCCTGGGCGACAGAGCAAGACGCCGTCTCAAAAATAAATAAAAATGAAAAAATAAAGCACTGTGCTCATGGAGATAGTGTTTGGGGGAGGGGACCCCCTGAACCCTCCATGTGATCCTGTGTCAAGTGCACACATGAGTTTCAAAGGAGATTCTTTCTTGTCTATGGTGAAACATGACAACAGGAGGCCCTCCTTCCCCATTTCCCAGTCACCTGTCCTGGCTGACTGAAGAGTGCCATCCCCGAGCACACAGTGAGAAGACTGAAGATGACCTTGGAGATCACCTAATTCAGCCCAGCCATGACACACTGACATAAAAGAAATGTGAACTTTTCCCATCAGATGTCCTCAAGGTGAGGCAGGGCCAGATTTCTCCTTTCAAAAGCATAGCTCAGGGGTCACGCCAATTCCCAAATCCTCCTCTGCGGGGTCCTCTCGACCAGCATCACCACCACAGGCTCCCTGTGTGGTTTGAGGCACAGGGAATCTGGCTGCTTTGGGAGGAAATTATGTTTATAACTACATGCAAGTACTGTAAACTCAAGGGACAGGGCCCGTGCCATTACACTGGGAGTGCCCTCACCTTAGCATAAAAAAGTTAGCTTCAGATGCTTCTGGCTGGTAAAGCCCTCCTCTTATCCTAACTCATAGGTCACCGTGATGTTTCCTCCTAACTCAGCCCCCAGTCCAGGCAGAACTGGCATTCTATAAACACCTCCTCACACACTCCTGAAGGAAAAAGGACATTATGCATCCTGGGCCATAAGCCACCTTGCATGGCCTTGGGTTAAAAGCTATTCTCAAGGCAACTGATTTGGCCTTGGGTTAAAAGCTATTCTTGGCCGGGCGCGGTGGCTCAAGCCTGTAATCCCAGCACTTTGGGAGGCCGAGACGGGCGGATCACAAGGTCAGGAGATCGAGACCATCCTGGCTAACCCGGTGAAACCCCGTCTCTACTAAAAAATACAAAAAACTAGCCGGGCGAGGTGGCGGGCGCCTGTAGTCCCAGCTACTCTGGAGGCTGAGGCAGGAGAATGGCGTGAACCCGGGAGGCGGAGCTTGCAGTGAGCTGAGATCCGGCCACTGCACTCCAGCCTGGGCGACAGAGCAAGACTCCGTCTCAAAAAAAAAAAAAAAAAAAAAAAAAAAGCTATTCTTGAGGCAACTAATCTACCACCTTGTCAGGGATTGTTGGGTCCTGGCCACAGAACTCTTCCTATCTCTTTCGTGCCTGCAGTCACCTTGTTTTTCTCACTTCTCCCTCCCCCGACTCCATCTTTCTATCCTTTTCATTCTGCTTTGGTCTGTCATAGATTTAATTTGTATCTGCTCATCCAGACTAGTACTTTGCGTTACTTCATAGGAGACACATTATTTCTTGCCTGTGCACTCTTGCAGACTATCAGACAGAGAGAGAGAGAAAGAAAGGACAGCAACCAACACTGGCTCTCCCAGCTTTGTAACCCGCCTTCGCCACAGCATTCCATTCACCCACTGGGAGTGGTCAGTGCTGCAGCTTCCTTCTCCTCACAGTGAGGGCCATCAGAACATGCCACCCAAAATATGCTGCTTTGATGTATTGATGATTTTGAGCAGAAGGCACCTGAGAAACCGCAGATGCCAGAAGGCCTCTCTGGCTTCCCTCTGTATACCTAAAATTAGGGCGTGGAATCCTTTGAGAAAGGTGCCCCCCTCTTTACCAGAAAGAGGAAACCATTCTCATCACCAGAGATGGGGAGACTGTGCTGAGATGTGTCCGTACAGACGGCCCTCCTAAAATGACCCACTTCTTCCACTAGTTTCCTCATGAGTTTTCTGATCACTTTACCCCAATTTGCCCCAGCCCCTTTTTCCTTTTGTCTTGTGACATGTTTGCAATTCATCATTCCTTGTTAAAGTGTCATATAAGCTCTTCGCCCTATCTGCTTCTTTGAGTCTTCATTTCTTCCTTAAGAATACCTCTGTGTACATGCAAAAATATTAACATCAAACACAATGTGCATGCTTTTCTTCTGTTAATCTTCTTTATGTCAGTTTAATCCTCAGGTCCTGTGGGCGGCAAGCCACCCAGGTGCTGAGGCAAGAGACAGAGGGCACGAGCTGTTCCAGTATAATAAAATATATAAAATAAGAATAGTTATACTAGATATAGATCATAGATATGATTATATATGAATATCATTAATCATTAGTTTGTAGCAATTACTGTTTATTCCAATATTATAATAATTCTCACTCTACAATCATAACCTAGGAAAAACCAGTCTATGCGACAGAGGGAGATTCTGTCTCAAAAAAAAAAAATTCTGAGTACATTTTAAAACATAAGACTTCCAATGGAATTTTTTTTTCTTTTTCTTTTTTTTTTTTTTTGAGACGGAGTCTGGCTCTGTCGCCCAGGCTGGAGTACAGTGGCCGGATCTCAGCTCACTGCAAGCTCCGCCTCCCGGGTTCCCGCCATTCTCCTGCCTCAGCCTCCCGAGCAGCTGGGACTACAGGCGCCGCCACCTCGCCTGGCTAATTTTTTGTATTTTTTAGTAGAGACGGGGTTTCACCGTGTTAGCCAGGATGGTCTCGATCTTCTGACCTCGTGATCCGCTGGTCTCGGCCTCCCAAAGTGCTGGGATTACAGGTGTGAACCACCGCGCCCGGCCCAATGGAATTTTTAAAACCCTTATATGGAGAATTTTAAACATATATGTAAATAAACAATGAATATAACAAACCCCTATTGTCTATAACCCTTCAGAATAACCAGAAACACATGGCCAATTCTGTTCCGTCTATATTGCCAAATAAAATTCATACATTGTGATTAGCTGGTGTGTTTTTAAGCCTGTATAATTTATACATTTCCCCTATATCTCCTATATATCATTTTCTTGTATTTATTGAAGAAGCTGCATTGATTTTCCTGATCATCTTCAGAGTTTAAAATAGAATTTCACAAAAAGAAAAAAATAAAAACAGAAGGAATAAAAATATCAGAAAAGAAATCAATGGGATTTAAATGGTACAGCTGCTTTGGAAAACAGTCTGGCAGTTCCTCAAAAAGTAAGACCTAGAATTACTCTTTGATCCATCAATTCTACTGAAGTCTTCATACTGAAGAGAATTAAAAACATGTCCACACAGAAACTTGGACACAGATTTCCATAGCAGCATTATCCATAATAGCCCAAAGGTAGAAACAACGGAAACGTCCACCAATTGATGAGCAGATAAATAATATGAAGTATTCCCACACAATGGAATATTACTCAGTCTCAAAAGGGAATGGTTGCCAGAGGTTGTAGGATGAAAACATGGAAAATACAGTGTTTCTTGGGTGCTGAAAATATGTTAGAATTAAATAGTGGTGAAGTCTGCTACTTCCAGAAAGTGCTAAATTGAACACTTTAAATGAGTAAAATGTAGTATGTGAATTATAACTCAAAAATCAAGAACATTTTTCCAGAAATAAAGTTTATGAATTTTCAGATTTAAAAGATCTATTGAGTTCCCTTCAAAACGAATTTCAAAGTTCTTCTACACTAAAGCACATTATTGTGAAATTTGATAACATCAGAGATAAAGATCTGAAAAACTTCCAGAGAGGTGAAAGAAAAAGATCACCTGCAAAGAATCAAGAACAAAAATGGCACTGAAATTTTTCGTTGAAATTTTAGATATAATAAGAAAATGAAATTTGGCCTTCACATTCTGAGAGAAATATATATATTTTAAACCCAACGAAACCGTCAACCCAGTGTGAGAATAGTGCTCAGGCATTTTGGGACATGCACAGCATCAAAGCTTTACCTTAGATCAGGAAGCTACAGTAAAGTGGCAGCCTAGGAAATGGGAGAATGAATTCCAGGAACAGGTGATCCATGCAGGAGAGAGGAGCAGCATTGCCGAGAGCCAGGGGTGAAGCAATTCAAGCTGGAGACACTGAGACAAACACAGGAGCGCCTGGCATTCTCTGAGAGGCAGTGCAGTGGTTCTCACAACTCAGTAAATGTGGTAATTACCTCTTATCTGGTTACAATGCACCTTCCCAGGCCTGCCAGCAGGGATTCTAAATCCTTATGCAAATGATATGGCAGCACTTGTGGTTATAGACATGAGTGTTTGAATCACAGATCACAGGTCCAAACCCAAATCCCCTCAGTAATTAACTGTATGCTGTAATTTAATTACTTAATCTCTCCAGCACACACTTCCTCAGGCCAATTCATATGGGAATATTAATTCATCTGAGTGTTTTAAAGGGTAGTTTGTACAATGAGCTCGTGACTATGAAATGCTTAGCATGGCATCCAAAAAGTCCTCCATAAGTGGTGCAAAAATACGTTTTTATTACAGAAAACACACCCAACCTAGAAAACAGTGTTCATAGGGGGTTAAGAGAAGTCAGTACAGTTGGGTGAGCAGAGGGAACCAGCGTGGCAAGGGCCTTTCTTAGGTGAGGTACCCATCACATTTGAAAGTGGGATACAGGAAGCCAAGGAACCCAGACTCTTGTTAACTACCTACTCCTGCAGGAATTAAGCCATTCCTGTGAGAGCAGAACTCACTCACCCCCATGGAGGACATTAACCTATTCATGAAGGATCCATCCCCATGACCCAAACACCTTCCACTGGGCCCCACCGCCCCACACTGCCACACTGGGGGTCAAATTTCAACACGAGTTTTTGCGGGGACAAACCACATCCAAACCATAGTAATTTGTAGCATAGTTAAATTCTTTTTCACATGATGTATTCTGTCCTGGGATACTCCACATCCGGAGTAATTTTATTTTATTTGAATAGAGTTTGATTTACCCATTTGGTTGTAAAATTCTGCATATTTTGACCGATGCATTGTGGTAGGTATCCCACTATTAAAGTATCATACGGAATGCTTCAAACCCCCACCCCATGGAGCCAATGGCTTCCCATCTGTGTAGTTTGCCTTCTGCAGTGTCTCATTAAATGAGGTCACACTGTGTGTATTCTCCTCAGACTGTCTTCTTCCAGTTAGCAGTGTGCATACAAGATTCACTCATGTCTTTGTGTGAGTTGATAGCTTGTTCCTTTCTATGGCTAAATAGTATTCCATTGCATGAATGTACCACAGTTTGGTTATGCATTTTGGGGAGCAAAACCTTCCTCTTCTAACTTTGTTCCAGGGTTGGAGATCTTCAAATTAACTGACAATAGATACATTAGTAGGAGAGACAATACTTGGCTTCTTATTCCACAAGTATCATTGTGGGACAAAATTCATCAGATGGCAGGATCCAGTTTACAAAGAGGTAAAAATAGCCCCAAAACAATGAACAAGACTAGAATCTGATAACCCACAATAGCTAGAGCTTTCCTTTAAAAAAATTTTTTTTTTTAAACAGGGTCTGGCTCTGTCGCCCAGGCTGGAGTGCAAAGGTGCAACAATCTCAGCTCACTGTAACCTCTACCTCCTTGGTGCAAGTGATCCTCCCTCCTCAGCCTCCTGATTACCTGGGGCTACAGGCACATATCATGGTGCCCATCTAATTTTTATATTTTTGGTAGAGACGGGGTTTCCAACATGTTGCCCAGGCTGATTTTGAACTCCTGGCCTCCCAAAGTGCTGGAATTATAGGCATGTGCCACCATGTCGGGCCAAGTTATAGTTTTCCATTGAAACATAAAATTTCTCTCTGTAGTAACCATCATTTTGATCATAATCAAAGTAAGACTATTCTTGTTTTAAAAATAAGTCTAGTTTTGTTAGATTTTGCTGGATTATTAACGTAAGTGCAGCAAGAACAGGAGATGGCCAGATAGGTGCTTTCAAGTTTCTTTGCTGGAAGTTTTCATACAGAATCTCAGATTTGACTGTTAAAGACCTTATTCAGGCTAAAAGCCAAGCTAAGAACATACTATCAAATTTCAGCTGTAGTCCTTATAGCTTTGTGTGAATTCCTCTCTTCTTGAGGCCCCCAAAATATCCCTAAATTCCTGGGCCTACCAGGAAATGACCTTCTTTACTAACCTGTAAGGCTGTGAACCCTGTAATCTAAGTATCAGCCTGGCTTTTCTCAGAGTGCTGTTGGGAATGAAGTTTCTGGTGTTCCAAAAAACAACAACAACAAAAAAAGAATTAACGTGGGAACAAATGATCTCTTAGCAAGGCGAGCTTTACTTTCTGCAGAAAGGGTGCTACTCAATAGCTGTCCAGCCACAAGAGCACATCGAACAAAGGAGACAGAGTTACTTATAACCTGATGCGTCTACCCTACTGCTGTGTCCAGTTTCCACTGGCTGGAATAGGACCTCACATTTTACGCTTTACCCAATTGGCTATTAGTTTAAAACTTTCTTAATTAGGTAAGGGGAATAGAACAAAGAAAGAAAAGGAAGTTGCCAGGGATAGTTAAGGAAGCATCTCCAAATAAGGAATGGTATACACTATGGGCTGGGGCTTGTCTAGTTCTGTCCAGGCATGCCGGAGCAAGCTAGGACAACAGATTTGGAACACACCTACACACACACACACACATAAAAATAGTGGATAGCAATCTTATAGTAAGAAATTGTGACTTTTTACAATCTTTGAAGAAGAACTTTCCCATTTCTCACAGTGCTTTGTCAGCATTGTCTCCATAAAAGTCAACCGTACTTCCTTAAAATTGCTGGTCGTAACTGATCTTAGGTACACTTCCAAAATATGATATTCCAGTAAAAACCTTGATAATATAACCAAATTTTCCAATTATGTCCTGTTATAAGGTGAACAGATTCTTACTGGACTTTTGCTAATAACTGTATCATCATGAAAATAAGAGTATTCAGTAAGAATTTCAAAATTCTGGAGAAATCAGGCAGGGGAAAAAAGATAAATGCTTCATTTCTGTTTACAAAAGTATAACCTACAAAATTGTTGTAAGTTACAGTTAGATTAAGAGAAAGAGATTTCTTAAATTCAGAAACTAGAACATTAAAGAACCAGCAATGCTCTAAAAAGCTGTAAAATTATAATCAATTTTCATCAGTTCATTCAGTGCCATGTAATCACTTCCAGTCTTGCTGGATCTTGGGTTAGCAGTCTCATGAGCCCATCAATTTCTCCACTAGGCTTCTGGAGATCTTCACCGAGTCAAGTGTATGGTCTTAAAGTTATTTAAGCAATATCATCAGAAGCCTTTAACCAGAGTACCTGTCATACTCTTTTCTGTGAGTCTCAGAGGGAGTCCTGTGTTGGAGATGAACATTCTGACCTGTAGCTGATTGGAGGAGCTTTCAGGAAAGCATCAGGGGGAAAGAATATCTAAATGACAAAGAATATGAAATGGCTGTAATTATACCACAATTGAAAAGGATATTCGATTCTTTCTGTGGCATACAACATTTATTTATTTATTTATTTATTTATTTATTTATTTATTTACTTACTTACTTAGAAACGGAGTCTCGCTCTGTCACCCAGGCTGGAGTACAGTGGTGCGATCTCGGCTCACTGCAAACTCCTCCCCCTGGGTTCACGCCATTCTCCTGCCTCAGCCTCCTGAGTAGCTGTGACTACAGGTGCCTGCCACCACGCCTGGCTAATTTTTTGTATTTTTAGTAGCGAAGGGGTTTCACCGTGTCAGTCAGGATGGTCTTGATCTCCTGACCTTGTGATCCACCCGCCTCGGCCTCCCAAAGTGCTGGGATTACAGGTGTGAGCCACTGCACCCGGTACAACATTTAAAATAATAATTGGAATTATGACTCATAACTCTATACTGGCACATAGCATGGATAAGGAGGACATTGACAAATTTCCAGGAATTTTATATAATTTCTGAAAACATAACATTTTACCCATACAAATATAACACAGGGAAGGTTAGATATGTCTTTTTATTTGTATCTTTTGTATGGTTTTCCTTATAAAAAATACATCCTACTTTACTTGTGAAACATGCCCTACTTTTCTTGCGAAACATGCCCTACTTTTCTTGCATGCTTTGCATAGAGTCGTTTCTAGTTATTCTATTACTTCTAGTAGTTTTATTTGCATATATTGATTATAATTTTAATACTTAGTAATCTTTTATTTTCCAGAGAAAACTAAGAAGTAAACAGTCATAAACTGTCATATATTAGTATTCTATAGTAGGTTAGAAAATGTATGAGTATACCATCTCCCAACATCTACAGGGATGTGTTTCCTCATAGTACAATTTCTCATTGTGGCAGAGAAAACCATGTTTATTAATGGGCCAAAATATCTTTAGTCTTTCTGTAAAAATAAGAAGCCAAAACTATATAAACTTGAATTATTTATGTTCAATAATTAATGTTTTAGTATTGTATCTTATTTATAAATGGTCTAGATATTTAATGCAAATCTTTTACTTAGCTTAACTTTAAGGTTAAAAATTACCGAAAGTATTTTGGAAGCTACTATTAAGCAGGTTTACAGTAAACAAATTATTTTTGAAATAATGTTTTTCGCTTTTCACAAGATGGCACCAAAAGTGAAGAAGGAAGCTCCTGCCCCTCCTAAAGCCAAAGCCAAAGCGAAGGCTTTAAAGGCCAAGAAGGCAGTGTTGAAAGGTGTCCACAGCAACACACAAAAAAGAAGATCCGCATGTCACTCACCTTGAGGTGGCCCAAGACACTGCGACTCCGGAGGCAGCCCATATATCCTCGGAAGAGCACCCCCAGGAGAAACAAGCTTGACCACTATGCCATCATCAAGTTTCCGCTGACCACTGAGTCGGCCATGAAGAAGACAGAAGAAAACAACATGCTTCTGTTTATTGTGGATGTTAAAGCCAACAAGCACCAGATCAAACAGGCTGTGAAGAAGCTCTGGGACATGGATGTGGCCACAGTCAACATCCTGATTCGACCTGATAAAGAGAAGAAGGCAAATGTTCAACTGGCTCCTGATTGTGATGCTTTGGATGTTGCAACAAAATTGGGATCATCTAAACCGAGTCCAGCTGGCTAACTCTAAATATATGTATATCTTTTCATCATAAAAAAGAAATAATGTTTTTCATAAGAATGACAACTTAATTAGAATCAAATCTATAAGCTTTAAGATTTTACATTTCTAGTAAGTATAATATTAGCTTATTTGACTAGAACTCAAGCAGAATAGGAATTTATGCTTGTTTTAAATTCAATAGTGGTAACTTTGAAGACATAGTGGTTTTATTATACCAAAAATATTATATTAACCTTATTTAACTTAGTTTTATCCAAATCATGTTAACTTAAAAAACATTTGATCAGTTCCTATATTTCTAGGAGTTTGGTGAATATTTATTTATAAATGCTTATTTTTTTCCAAGCCAAGTTAGAATGGAGCACCTTTAAAGGATTTTATAAATGAATTTTGCAACGCTATCCTGAGTTAATAAAATATCACATATACATAACACACATTAATAGACATACAAACACAAATAGAGATTTCATAGCTTTCATCCTGAAATTTCAGCCATGAATCAGGCATAAATATTCTGATGGTTAATTTTAGACATCTACTTGATTGGATTAAGAGACACACATAGCTGGTAAAACACAATTTCTGGGCATATGTGTGAGGGTGTTTCCGCAAGACACTGAGATAACCCTGACCCAATGTAGATGGGCACAGATATGGTTTGGCTGTGTCCCCACTCAGATCTCATCTTGAATTGTAGTTCCTATAATTCCTACATGTTGTGGGTGGGACCCAGTGGGAGGTGATTGAATCATGGTGGTGGTTACTGCGATGCTGTTCTCATGATAGTGAGTGAGTTCTCATGATCTGATGTTTTTATAAGGAGCTTTTCCCGTTTGGCTCAGCACTTCTCCTTGTTGCTGCCATGTGAAGAAGGACGTCTTTGCTTCCCCTTCCACCATGGTTGTGAGGCCCCTCCAGCCATGTGGAACTGTCAGCCCATTAAACCTCTTTGTTCTTTATAAATTGCTCAGACTCAGGTATTTCTTCATAGCAGTGTATAAATGGATGAATACAGGCACCATCCAATTGGTTGAGAACCCAGATAGAACAAAAAGGAAGAGGAAAGGGGAATTATCTCCTTCTGAAATGGAAACATCCTTCTTCTCCTGCCCTTGACATCAGAACTTCAGGGTCTCAGGCCTTTGGCCTCAGAGTGAGAGTTACACCATTGGCTTCCCTCATTCTGAGTCCTTTGGACCTGGACTGAGCCATGCTACGCTTTCCTGGTTCTCCAACTTGGCGCTTTCCTGGTTCTCCAACTTGGAGACAGGCTATTGTGGAACTTCTCAGCCTCCATAATTATGTGAACCAATTCCCCTAATGAGTCTTCTCTCATCTATCTATCTACATATATCACATTGATTCTGCCTTTCTGGAGAACCCTGACTAATGTGATTACAATAATACAAAATTCACTAGTTTATACAGAAGACTTGGTTGTTGTCTTTGCCCCATTTTATATTTGTATTATAACTGTGTTTCTGGAAAATGGAACAAATTTTTATCTTCTTCATATGAGGGCTAAAGCTTTTTTCTCACTAATACTTTTGGAGATTTGTAAGATTTTCTTTTGATTTGACATACAATCTTCTGGAGGCTGAGAAATAATTTTTTTCTATTTTATTTTTCAGCCCCACATGTTTGCTTTTTCAGATTCTTGAGCATGTTGAGAGCCTCCAAGGCATGGAGCAGGGTGGCTAAAGTTTCAGTGATTATAAGGAGTTGAGAGACTCAAATGGGAAAGGAAAGGTCTAAAAGGAGGCAATTTGGAAGATAAAAGTTTTCTCAAAGGAGCCATTAAAGTTCTAAATAATTCTTTTTTTTTTTTTTTTTTGAGACGGAGTCTCGCTCTGTAGCCCAGGCTGGAGTGCAGTGGCCGGATCTCCGCTCACTGCAAGCTCCGCCTCCCGGGTTCACGCCATTCTCCGGCCTCAGCCTCCCGAGTAGCTGGGACTACAGGCGCCCGCCATCTCGCCCGGCTATTTTTTTGTATTTCTTAGTAGAGACGGGGTTTCACTGTGTTCGCCAGGATGGTCTCGATCTCCTGACCTCGTGATCCGCCCATCTCGGCCTCCCAAAGTGCTGGGATTACAGGCTTGAGCCACCGCGCCCGGCCCCCAGTAATTCTTATTCTTAGTAAAGTCATGCAAACAGGAAAAGAAGCAGACAGAATTAGTTCCATATTGGTGGAACACATAGTCAGCAGAGGTTTGAGAAGGGAGAATTTATTCAACTGAGAAGTTCCCATGAAAGGAGCAAGATCAAGATCACAGAGACACCATGAAACAAAAAGCCAGGAATAACTTCCAACCCAAGAGGAGAACACAGAGGCCTCAAAACCAAAGCTAGGATAAGAAACTTGTAGCCCAAGAGTTACCTTCCAGACAAAGAAGCCTGAGATTCCAACCCAGCTTCACAGAGTACTCACTCAAAATGTTACTGAAACTGTAGGCTTTTTAATGACTTAGCCCTGCATGCAAAAGGCATTCCCTAAGGTGGCACAGAAGAGGGAGCCCCCATATCCAAAGAGAGCCAAGGAGAAAGAAAGACCCCTGTTGGCAGAGCCAGTGGGCAAAGGCAACAGAAAAGGAGACAAGAATCCTAATGGGATGAGATCCTTTCAGATTTAGGCTTATACAAAGTCCTGAGAATTGGCAGGTTGACAACCATAAATGGGGTACGAACATTTCTACTCATTGGATTACAAGTTCTTCAGCATCCAAAATGATTAACAAAATGACAATTTCTAGGGCTTTTGTGGGAGAGTATGGAAGGTCTTTTTGAACCTTTTAATGCTGTCAACAGAAGAATGATGACATTCATAAATTTGGAAAGGAGACATTTCTTTATTTTTATGTTTTTTTTTTTTTTGGAGTTTCATTTTTGTTGCCTTGGCTCTTGTTGCCCAGGCTGGAGTGCAATGGTGTGATCTTGACTCACTGCAACCTCCACCTTCTGGGTTCAAGCGATTCTCCTGCCTCAGCTTCCCAATTAGCTGGGATTACAGATGCTCACCATCAAGCCTGGCTAAGTTTTTGTATTTTTAGTAGAGACAGGGTTTCATCAAGTTGGCCAGGCTGGTCTCAAACTCCTGACCTCAGGTGATCCACCTACCTTGGCCTCCCAAAGTGCTGGGATTACAGGCATGAGCCACCACACCAAGTGAGAGATTTATTTCCTATAAAGGGTTGCAGCCTGCAGGATTGTCCCTTCTGACAGGCTGGGAAGCATAGCCTCCAGCCAGAAGCCAGAAACGGATGCTTCAAGGGCGATGTAAAGGAAATAGTAATTTATGCTGAGTGAAATTGGCAAATATATATGTTTAATAAACTAGGAGGAGTCATGAATATTTATGAGAGGAGAAATGCATGCTTGCCCAATTGAGTTTTTTGCTCCTTCATGGGTCCCAGGTACAAAAAATGGCGGTGTTAGCACGATCCCAGGGTGGAGTGTTCAGCCCTCTGACGTTAAAAGGTGAAGCAGAGGACATGAAAACTCGCTCTGTGCATTCTCTGTACGCAGGCCAGAACCTCTCCGTCATGGGTGGTCTCTTATCAGGCAAGAAAGGAGAGGTTGATATCAGTGCTGGAGCCTATGAAAGGGCTTGTTTCTGTTGAATCCTTAGGGAAGAAAGCGTCATCATGGTTAGCAAACGAGGGGGTATAACAAGGTGTATCTGACCCGCATCATCCCATGTTGGCCAAGCTGAGAACTCAGTTTTGAAAGTTACTCTGGGATTCCCTCAGCCAATAGTTGGTCTGTTCAGTCAGTTGGGAGCTTAGGATTTCATTTCCATTTATCAATGCTAATGAGAAAGACTACACTGTCTTCATGGCAGCTGAATTTGCAAGAAACTCCTTGGATAGAGTTAATGGTAGCTGTATTTTTTCTGGGCACTCTGCTTTAATTGGATAAAGTAAGTTCTGGTAAGATTTCTTCCTTTATCTTCAGTATCTCAAATGCTTTCATTTAAATAATCTTTATAAGAACTCTTGATGTCTGAGTGGATTCCCACACAGTCATCTAGTATAAGACTTTCTGATTATTTTTTTCCTTTGGTCATTATGAATAGAGCTTCTGTAAATAATTGCATGGTAGCTTTTATTAAGAAATAACATCAAAGTATTTGTCAAAATACTTAGGAATGCGATTTTTGGATTGTAAGGTGAGACTTGTTTAGCTTTGGAAAACACTGCCCAACTTGTAATAGGGGAGGAAAAAGAATTTTCTATGTTTTCGGAAATCTTAGATGGGACCCTCTGTAACAAATGACAGATTAAAATGAGAAAAACAGGAAAGTTTAAAAACATGTATATCTTATGGGTACATGGAAGACACTCAGGGAAAAATGAGTAAATCTCCAACAGGTGGCTTTTGATTCAAGCATAAATACTATCTTCAATGTAAATAAAGAAGATTTGAGGTGCAGTAGTGGGGAGTTAACCACCAAAAGCACAGTAGACAAGGGTAAGGTTTGTTATACAGACTTAAGTCCGTGCATTCTCCATTGATAAGACTCTTTAGTGATTTAGTTATCCTTCTCTTCTTGGTGCTGAGAGAGAGAGGTAGCTTTTAAATGGGGATTTCCTTTATAGATGTAAATTTTCCTTACACAAGGGTAACTTCTACTCTGTTTTCAGAACTTCCGTGGTTAGCATTTTTTTTCAAAATAATCAGCTTGGAATAATTCTTAAGCCAAAGGGACATATTTTTGGGTGGCATATTGTGGTTTCCTGCCATTATATTTTAGGGTGGCATATTTTGGTCTTATACACTGTGTTCCACCAGCAGTGAAAAGAGTTCTTGTTTTTCCTCCAGCAATTTGTCATTTTTGAAAGAGTTTAGCAGTTCTAACAGATATAGACCAGCTGTGCTATCTGATTGCGGTTTTCAGTTATCTACTATGTTGAGCATGTTTTTGTATGTTTACTTGCCATCTGTAGATCATCTTTGGTGAGGTGTCTGTTCAGATCTGTGTGCATTTTTAATTGGGCTGTTTAACTTATTGTTCAGTTTTAAGAATTTTGTATATATTTTGAATACAAATTCTTTCTCAGATCTGTATTTTGCAAATATTTTCTTTCAATATGTGGCTTGTCTTTTTGTTCCCTTCACAAGGTATTTTCCAGAGTATAAACTTTAAACATTAAGAAATCCACATTGTCATTTCTTCTGTGGATATCAACCTTTTGTGTCATTTGTTAAAATTCATGACCAAACCCAAAGGCACATAGTTTTTCTTCTCTAGTTTCTTCTAGAAATTGTATAGTTTTGCATTTTTAGTGTAAGAATGATTTTAAGTGATTATTTGTGTAAGTTGTAAAGTTTTCATCTACATGCATATTATTTGCTATGGTTTCCAATTCATTGTTCCCTCACTATTTTTGGGAAAGACACAGGATAGTGGGCTCTGTTAGAGTAGATAGACAGCTAGACATGAACAGGAGGGGGAGCTCTGGGAAAAGGGAAAGCCTGGGAAGGCTCACCTGGAGGGACCACCAAAAATTCACGTATTAGTAGCATCTCTAATGCTGGAGTGGATGAGCACTTGTCAATTGTGTGTAGGAGGGAGAAGAGGTACCTATGCAGACAGAAACACCCTAGAACTCCTCTTAAGATGCCCCAGTCATCATTCACTCTGCAGTAAAAATGTCAGAATATTGCTAGCTACATGCCAATAAGGACAAAGGGAACATTCTTAAAAGAAACCTGGCACCATAAGTACAGATTAGGGCAGAGAAGGACATTCAAAAGAGATAGGCCCAGTAGGTACAAATGTGACTGCTGTCAGCCTGCCTGGGATGGCGGGAAGGAGCCCGGTGCCAGAGTGGATTGGGATCGATCACCACACATGTGCCTCAACCAACTGTGAGGAGGTCCCATGAGCCTAAGTGGGGACCTAAGGCAGTAGCAGGAAAACCAAAGAAAACGGGCAGACCTNCCCTAACCCTAGCCCTAAACCCTAACCCTAACCCTAGCCCTAAACCCTAACCCTAACCCTAGCCCTGTAATCCCAGCACTTTGGGAGGCTGAGGCAGGTGGATCACAAGGTCAGGAGATCAACACCATACTGGCTAACACTGTGGAACCCTGTCTCTACTAAAAAAAAATACAAAAAAAATTAGCCAGATGTGGTGGCAAGCACCTGTAGCCCCAGTTACTCGGGAGACTGAGGCAGGAGAATGGCATAAATCTGGGAGGTGGAGCTGGCAGTGAACCAAGATCGCACCACGGCACTCCAGCCTGGGTGACAGAGAAAGACTACATCTCAAGGAAAAAAAAACAAAAAACAAAAAACAAAAACTTGTTTGTTTTATATTTAATAGTGCTAACTCTGAAGACATCGTTGTTTTATTACACAAAAAATATTAAATTTATCTTATTTAACTAAGTTTTATCCAAATCACGTTAACCTGAAAAACATTTGGATCAGTTCCTATATTTCTAGGAGTTTGGGGAATATTTATTTATAAATGATTTTTTTTTCCAAGCCAAGTTAGAATAGAGCACTTTTAGAGGATTGTATAAATGAATTTTGCAATGCTATCCAGAGTTAAGAAAAATCAAATATACAGAATATACATTAATAGACATACAAACACAAATAGAGATCTCATGGCTTTCATCCTGAAATTTTAGCCACGAATCAGGTATAAATATTCTGATAGTTAATTGTAGATGTCTGCTTGATTGGATTAAGAGATACTAACATAGCTGGTAAAGCACAGTTTCTGGGCATAAGTGTGAGGGTGTTTCTGGAAGACACTGAGATAAGGAAGATCCACTCTGACCCAATGTGGATGGGCACTGATACGGTTTGACTGTGTCCCCACGCAGATCTCATCTTGAATTGTAGATCCTATGATCCCTACATGTTGTGGGAGGGACCTGGTGGGGTATGATTGAATCATGGTGGTGGTTACTGCCATGCTGTTCTCATGATCTGATGGTTTTATAAGGGGCTTATCCCCGTTGACTTAGCACTTCTTGCTGCTGCCATGTGAAGAAAGACATCTTTGCTTCCCCTTCCGTCATGATTGTGAGGCCCCTCCAGCCATGGGGAACTGTCAGCCCATTAAACCTCTTTGTTCTTTACAAATTGCTTATACTCAGGTACTGCTTCATAGCAGTAGAAAAATGGACTAAAAAAGGCACCATCCAATTGCTTGAGAGCCCAGTAGAACAAAAAGGAAGAGGAAAGGTGAATTATCTCCTTCTGAAACTGAAACATCCTTCTCTTGTCTTTGACATCAGAACTTCAGGGTCTCAGGCCTTTGGCCTCAGAATGAGAGTTACACCATTGGCTTAACTGATTCTGAGCCCTATGGACATGGACTGAGCAATGCCACCAGCTTTCCTGGTTCCCCAACTTGGAGACAGCCTATTGTGGACTTTCTCAGCCTCCATAATTATGTGAACGAGTTTCCCTAATGAATCTTCTCTCATCTGTCTATCTACACAAATCCGACGGATTGAGCCTTTCTGGTGAACCCTGACAAATGTGATTACAAGAATACAAAATTCACCAGTTTATATAGAGGACTTGGGTTTTATCTTTACCCCATTTTATATTTGTATTACAACTGTGTTTCTGGAAAATGGAACAAGTTTTTATCTTCTTCATATGAAGGCTAAAGCTTTTTTCTCAACAATATTTTTGGAGATTTTTAAGATTTTCAAGATTTTCTTTTGACCCTAACCACTAAACCTAACGCTAACCCCTACTGCTAAACCCTAACCCTAACCCCTACCATTAAACCCTAGCCCTAACCCTAGCCCTAACCTGACCCTGACCCTAACCCCTAACCCTAACCCTAAACCCAAAACCCTAACCCTAACCCTAAAACCCTAACCCTAGCCCTAGCCCTGACCCTGACCCTAACCCTAACACCCTAACCCTAGCCCTAACTCACCCTCACCCTAACCTAACCCTAAGCCCTAACTCCAAACCCTAACCCCAACCCCACCCCTAGCCCCCGCCCCCACCCCAACCCTTAACTCCTAACCCTAACCCTTAATCCTAACCCCTAACCCTAACCCTACCCCAACCCTAAACCCTAACCCTAACCCTACCCTCTAACCCTAAACCCTAAACCAACCCCAACCCTAAAACCCTAACTCTAACCCCTAACCAAACCCCCAACCCTAAAACCCCAACCCCTAACCCTGACCCTACGCTGACCCTAACCCTAACACCCTAACCCTAACCCTAAAACCCTAACCCTTGGTTGGAGAGAACCTCGGTGCGCAGGATTCAGAGGTGATTTTGGTTTCCCGCTTTCCACACTGAACCATTCTAATTAGTCTCTGACCTCTTTATTCAGGGCTACCAACAAGAGATTTTATTCACAGTGGATGCGGCCCCGAGTTCTCACAAAGCGAGGCGGTGCCGCCAACCTCTGTGCTGAGGAGAAGGCTGCTCCACCTTGGCGGCGTCTCCCGGGTCTGTGCTGAGCAGAACGCAGCTCCGCCCTGGCGGTGCCCCCTACGCCTGGGTCTGGGCTGAGTAGAACGCTGCTCCGCCTTCACGGTACCCCCGAGGTCTGTGCAAACGAGAACACAGCTCCGCCCTTGCGATGCTCTCCCGCTCTGGGCTGAGGAGAACGCAGCTCCGCCCTCACAGAGAGACAGCGCCGGCGCAGGCGCAGAGTCGCGCGCCGGCGTGACCCAGGCCGGCGCAGGCGCAGAGTCGCAGGCCACGGCGGCGCAGGCCAGCGCAGGCGCAAAGTCGCAAGCCAGGGCGGCGCAGGCGCAAAGTTGCAGGCCCAGACTCGCGCGCCGCCGCGGCGCAGGCCGCCGCAGGCGCAGAGTTGCAGGCCAGGGGGGCGCAGGCGCACAGTCGCGCGCCGGCGCCGCGCAGGCCGACGCAGGCCGACGCAGGCGCAGAGTCGCAGGCCGGGGCGGCGCCGGTGCAGAGTCGCGCGCCGGGGCGGCGCAGGCCGGTGCAGGCGCAGAGTCGCAGGCGGAGAGTCGCAGGCCGGGGGGGCGCAGGCGCAGAGTCGCAGGCGCCGTGTCGCTCGGCGCAGGCGCAGAGTCGCAGGCCGTAGCGGCGCAGGCGCACAGTCGCAGGCTGGCGCGGCGCAGGTCGGCGCAGGCGCAGAGTCACAGGCCCGGGAGGCGCAGGCGCCGTTTCGCAGGCCGGCTCGGCGCAGAGTCGCAGGCCAGGGGGGCGCAGGCGCAGAGTCGCAGGCCCGCGCGTGGTTGGGGGGGGAGTCCTGGCGCAGGCGCAGAGACGCACGCCGCGTGGGCTTGATGGGGCGCGGTGCAGACGCAAAGAGGCTCGGCGCCGGGGGAGCCGCGCAGAGACGGGTGAAACATCAGTAATCTGAAAAGCCGGCCTCGGGTGCCCTCTGCTTGCAGTCGCGCACTAAAGGGCCCTCTTGCTCACAGTGCTGTGCCAGTGCGCCCCCTGCTGGCGACTAGAGCAACTGCAGGACCCTCTTACACTGGTGGCCAGCGCCCCCTGCTGGCGACGGGACGCTGCAGGGCCCTCTTGCAGTATAGTGACGGCACGCCGCCTGCTGGCAGTTGGGGACATTGCAGGGCTTTCTGGGTCACAGTGTAGTAGCAGCACCCCCGATGCTGGCAGCTGGGGACACTGCCTGGCCCTCTTGCTCCAAGTGAAGTGGCGGCTGGCTCCCTGGCTGGCAGCTGGGGACACTGCCGGGCCCTCTTGCTTGTCTTGCAGTGGGGGCACGCCCCCTTCTGGCCGCTGGGGCACTACGGGATCCTCTTGCTCACAGTGTGGTGGCAGCACGCCCCCTGCTGCCAACCAGGACACTGCAGGGTCCTCTTTCTCATGGTGTGGCGCCCTTGCGCCACCTGGTGGCAGCTAAGGACACTGCAGGACCCTCTTGCTCACAGTATACTCGTCGTGCGCCTCCTGCTGGCAGCTGGGGGACACTGCCGGGCCCTCTTGCTGGTGGTGTCGTGGCAGCACACCACCTGCAGACAGATGGGGACTATGCAGGGCCCTCTTGCTCCAGGTGTCACGGCTGGCGCCCCCTACTGGCCGCCTCCTTCACCACTTCAAGTCAGAGCGCCAGTTATTAAGTGCTATCAGTTCTGGAAATTCAAACTGAAACGGAGCTATTACTGGGGAGAGCTGATGTCCCAGTTCTTTTCTAACTTGGAAGAGTTTCACCAAGAGACAGTACAAAGATGACAGATAACTTCATTGACAAAAATACAGTGTGAAGAGCTTATTGTAGAAAAATAGGGAGGCTGATTGTGCAGGAAAGCAGCCTAAGAGTCCTGTGCAGGGAATTTTATTTTGGACTTCACAGTCCTGCCTTTGTCTCTGGTCTGCCCCTGTTTTCTTTGGTTTTCCTGCTACTGCCTTAGGTCCCCACTTAGGCTTATGGGACCTCCTCACTGTTGGTTGAGACACATGTGTGGTGATTGATCTGAATCCACTCTGGCACCGGGCTCCTTCCCGCCATCCCAAGCAGGCTGACAGCGGTCACATATGTACCTACTGCACCTATCTCTTTTGAATGTCCTTCTCTGCCCTAATCTGTATTTATGGTGCCAGGTTTCTTTTAAGAATGTCCCCTTTGTCCTTATCAGCATGTAGCTAGCAATATTGTGACATTTTTACTGCAGAGTGAATGATGACTGGGGCATCTTAAGAGGAGTTCTAGGGTCTTTCTTTCTGCGTAAGTACCTCTTCTCCCTCCTACCCACAATTGACAAGTGCCCATCCACTCCAGCATTAGAGATGCTACTAATATGTGAATTTTTGGTGGTCCCTCCAGGTGAGCCTTCCCAGACTTTCCCTTTTCCAGGAGCTCCCCCTCCGGTTCATGTCTAGCTGTCTATCTACTCTAACAGAGCCCACTATCCTGTGTCTTTCCCAAAAATAGTGAGGGAACAATGAATTGGAAATCATAGCAAATGATATGCATGTAGATGAAAACTTTACAACTTACACAAATAATCACTCAAAATCATCCTTACACTAAAAAAGCAAAACTGTACAATTTCTAGAAGAAACTAGAGAAGAAAAACTATGTGCCTTTGGGTTTGGTCATGAATTTCAATAAATGACACAAAAGGTTGATATACACAGAAGACATGACAATGTGGATTTATTAATGTTTAAAGTTTATACTCTGGAAAATACCTTGTGAAGGGAACAAAAAGACAAGCCACATATTGAAAGAAAATATTTGCAAAATACAGATCTGAGAAAGAATTTGTATTCAAAATATATACAAAATTCTTAAAAATAAACAATAAGTTAAACAGCCCAATTAAAAATGCACACAGATCTGAACAGACACCTCACCAAAGATGATCTACAGATGGCAAGTAAACATACAAAAACATGCTCAACATAGTAGATAACTGAAAACCGCAATGAGATAGCACAGCTGGTCTATATCTGTTAGAACTGCTAAACTCTTTCAAAAATGACAAATGGCTGGAGGCAAAACAAGAACTCTTTTCACTGCTGGTGGAACACAGTGTATAAGACCAAAATATGCCACTCCAAAATATAATGGTAGGAAACCAGAATATGCCACCCAAAAATATGTCCCTTTGGCTTAAGAATTATTCCAAGCTGATTATTTTGAAAAAAAATGCTGACCAAGGAAGTTCTGAAAACAGAGTAGAAGTTACCCTTGTGTAAGGAAAATTTACATCTATAAAGGAAATCCCCATTTAAAAACTACCTCTCTCTCTCTCAGCACCAAGAGGAGAAGGATAACTAAAGCACTAAAGAGTCTTATCAATGGAGAATGCATGGACTTAAGTCTGTATAACAAACCTTACCCTTGTCTACTATGCTTTTGGTGGTTAACTCCCCACTACTGCACCTCAAATCTTCTTTCTTTATGTTGAAGATAGTATTTATGCTTGAATCGAAAGCCACCTGTTGGAGATTTACTCATTTTTCCCTGAGTACCTTCCATGTATCCATAAGGTATACATGTTTTTAAACTTTCCTGTTTTCCTCATTTTAATCTGTCATTTGTTACAGAGGGTCCCATCTAAGAATTCCGAAAACATAGAAAATTCTTTTTCCTCCCCTATTACAAGTTGGGCAGTTTTTTCCAAAGCTACACAAGTGTCACCTTACAATCCAAAAATCACATTCCTAAATATTTTGACAACTACTTTGATGTTATTTCTAAATAAAAGCTACCATGCAATTATTTACAGAAGCTCTATTCATAATGACCAAAGGGAAAAAAGAATCAGAAAGTCTTATAGTAGATGACTGTGTGGGAATCCACTCAGACATCAAGAGTTCTTATAAAGGTTATTTAAGTGAAAACATTTGAGATACTGAAGATAAAGGAAGAAATCTTACCAGAACTTACTTTATCCAATTAAAGCAGAGTGCCCAGAAAAAAATACGGCTGCCATTAACTCCATCCAAGGAGTTTCCTGCAAATTCAGCTGCCATGAAGACAGTGTACTCTTTCCCATTAGCATTGATAAATGAAAATGAAATCCTAAGCTCCCAACTGACTGAACAGACCAATTCTTGGCTGAGGGAACCCCAGAGTAACTTTCAAAATTGAGTTCTCAGCTTGGCCAGGATGGGATGATGCGGGTCAGATACACCTCGTTATGCCCCCTCATTTGCTAACCATGATGATGCTTTCTACCCTAAGGATTAAACAGAAACCAGCCCTTTCAAAGGCTCCACCACTGATATCAACCTCTCCTTTCTTGCCTGATAAGAGACCACCCATGACGGAGAGGTTCTGGCCTGCGTACAGAGGATGCACAGAGTGAGTTTTCATGTCCTCTGCTTCACCTTTTAATGTCAGAGGGCTCAAAACTCTACCCTGGGATCGTGCTAACACTGCCATTTTTTGTACCTGGGACCCATGAAGAAACAAGAAACTCAATTGCACAAGCATGCATTTCTCCTCTCATAAATATTCATGACTCCTCCTAGAGTTTATTAAATATATGTATTTGCCAATTCTACTCAGCATAAATTACTATTTCCTTTACATCGCCCTTGAAGCATCTGTTTCAGGCTTCTGGCTGGAGGCTATGCTTCCCAGCCTGTCAGAAGGACAATCCTGCAGGCTGCAACCCTTTATAGGGAATAAATCTCTCACTGGGTGTGGTGGCTCATGCCTGTAATCCCAGCACTTTGGGAGGCCAAGGCGGGTGGATCAACTGAGGTCAGGAGTTTGAGACCAGCCTGGCCAACATGATGAAACCCTGTCTCTACTAAAAATATAAAAAATTAGCCAGGCTTGGTGATGGGCATCTGTAATCCTAGCTAATTGGGAGGATGAGGCAGGAGAATCGCTTGAACCCAGAAGGTGGAGGTTGCAGTGAGCCAAGATCACACCATTGCACTCCAGCCTGGGCAATAAGAGTGAAACTCCATCTCAAAAAAAAAAAATAAAAATAAAAATAAAGAAATGTCTCCTTTCCAAATTTATGAATGTCATCATTCTTCTGTTGACAGCATTAAAACGTTCATAAAGACCTTCCATACTCTCCCACAAAAGCCCTAGAAATTGTCATTTTGTTAATCATTTTGGATGCTGAAGAACTTGTAACCCAATGAGTAGAAATGTTGGTACCCCATTTATCGCTGTCAACCTGCCAATTCTCAGGAGTTTGTATAAGCCTAAATCTGAAAGGATCTCATCCCATTAGGATTTTTGTCTCCTTTTCTGTTGCCTTTGCCTACTGGCTCTGCCAACAGGGGTCTTTCTTTCTCCTTAGCTATCTTTGGATATGGGGGCTCCATCTTCTGTGCCACCTTAGGGAATGCCTTTTGCATGCATGGCTAAGTCATTGAAAAGCCTACAGTTTTAGTAACATTTTGAGTGAGTCCTCTGTGAAGCTGGGTTGGAATCTCAGGCTTCTTTGTCTGGAAGGTAACTCTTGGGCTACAAGTTTCTTATCCTAGCTTTGGTTTTGAGGCCTCTCTGTTCTCCTCTTGGGTTGGAAGTTATTCCTGGCTTTTTGTTTCATGGTGTCTCTGTGATCTTGATCTTGCTCCTTTCATGGGAACTTCAAAGTTGAATAAATTCTCCCTTCTCAAACCTCTGCTGACTATGTGTTCCACCGTTATGGAACTAATTCTGTCTGCTTCCTTTCCTGTTTGCATGACTTTACTAAGAATAAGAATTATTTAGAACTTTAATGGCTCCTTTGAGAAAATTTTTATCTTCCAAATTGCCTCCTTTTAGACCTTTCCTTTCCCATTTCAGTCTCTCAACTCCTTATAATCACTGAAACTTTAGGCACCCTGCTCCATGCCTTGGAGGCTCTCAACATGCTCAAGAATCTGCAAAAGCAAACACCTGGGGCTGAAAAATAAAACAGAAAAAAATTATTTCTCTGCCTCCATAAGATTGTATGTCAAAACAAAAGAAACTGTTACAAATCTCCAAAAGTATTAGCGAGAAAAAAGCTTTAGCCCTCATATGAAGAAGATAAAAATGTGTTCCATTTTCCAGAAACACAGTTATAATACAAATATAAAATGGGGCAGAGACAAAATCCAAGTCTTCTGTACAAACTAGTGAATTTTGTATTATTGTAATCACATTAGTCAGGGTTCTCCAGAAAGGCAGAATCAATGTGATATATGTAGATAGATAGATGAGAGAAGACTCATTAGGGGAATTGGTTCACATAATTATGGAGGCTGAGAAGTTCCACGATAGCCTGTCTCCAAGTTGGAGAACCAGGAAAGCGCCAAGTTGGAGAACCAGGAAAGCGTTGCATGGCTCAGTCCAGGTCCAAAGGACTCAGAATGAGGGAAGCCAATGGTGTAACTCTCATTCTGAGGCCAAAGGCCTGAGACCCTGAAGTTCTGATGTCAACGGCAGGAGAAGAAGGATGTTTCCATTTCAGAAGTAGATAATTCCCCTTTCCTCTTCCTTTTTGTTCTATCTGGGTTCTAAACCAATTGGATGGTGCCTGTATTCATCCATTTATACACTGCTATGAAGAAATACTTGAGTCTGAGCAATTTATAAAGAACAAAGAGGTTTAATGGGCTGACAGTTCCACATGGCTGGAGGGGCCTCACAACCATGGTGGAAGGGGAAGCAAAGACGTCCTTCTTCACATGGCAGCAACAAGGAGAAGTGCTGAGCCAAATGGGAAAAGCTCCTTATAAAACCATCAGATCATGAGAACTCACTCACTATCATGAGAACAGCATGGCAGTAACCACTACCATGATTCAATAACCTCCCACTGGGTCCCTCCCACGACATGTAGGAATTATAGGAACTACAATTCAAGATGAGATCTGAGTGGGGACACAGCCAAACCATATCTGTGCCCATCTACATTGGGGCAGGGTTATCTCAGTGTCTTGCGGAAACACCCTCACACATATGCCCAGAAATTGTGTTTTACCAGCTATGTGTGTCTCTTAATCCAATCAAGTAGATGTCTAAAATTAACCATCAGAATATTTATGCTTGATTCATGGCTGAAATTTCAGGATGAAAGCTATGAAATCTCTGTTTGTGTTTGTATGTCTATTAATGTGTGTTATGTATATGTGATATTTTCTTAACTCAGGATAGCGTTGCAAAATTCATTTATAAAATCCTTTAAAGGTGCTCCATTCTAACTTGGCTTGGAAAAAAATAAGCATTTATAAATAAATATTCACCAAACTCCTAGAAATATAGGAACTGATCAAATGTTTTTTAAGTTAACACGATTTGGATAAAACTAAGTTAAATAAGGTTAATATAATATTTTTAGTATAATAAAACAACTGTGTCTTCAAAGTTACCACTACTGAATTTAAAACAAGCATCAATTCCTATTCTGCTTGAGTTCTAGTCAAATAAGCTAATATTATACTTACTAGAAACGTAAAATCTTAAAGCTTATAGATATGATTCTAATTAAGTTGTCATTCTTATGAAAAACATTATTTCTTTTTTATGGTGAAAAGATATACATATATTTAGAGTTAGCCAGCTGGACTCGGTTTAGATGATCCCAATTTTGTTGCAACATCCAAAGCGTCACAATCAGGAGCCAGTTGAACATATGCCTTCTTCTCTTTTTCAAGTCGAATCAGGATGTTGACTGTGGCCACATCCATGTCCCAGAGCTTCTTCACAGCCTGTTTGATCTGGTGCTTGTTGGCTTTAACATCCACAATGAACACAAGCATGTTGTTTTCTTCTATCTTCTTCATGGCCGACTCAGTGGTCAGCAGAAACTTGATGATAGCATAGTGGTCAAGCTTGTTTCTCCTGGGGGTGCTCTTCCGAGGATATTTGGGCTGCCTCCGGAGTCGCAGTGTCTTGGGCCACCTCAAGGTGAGCGGATCTTCTTTTTTTTGTGTTGCCGTGGACACCTTTCAACACTGCCTTCTTGGCCTTTAAAGCCTTCGCTTCGGCTTTGGCTTTAGGAGGGGTAGGAGCTTCCTTCTTCACTTTTGGTGCCATCTTGTGAAAAGCGAAAAACATTATTTCAAAAATAACTTGTTTACTGTAAACCTGCTTAATAGTAGCTTCCAAAATACTTTCGGTAATTTTTAACCTTAAAGTTAAGCTAAGTAAAAGATTTGCATTGAATATCTAGACCATTTATAAATAAGATACGATACTAAAACATTAATTACTGAACATAAATAATTCAAGTTTATATACTTTTGGCTTCTTATTTTTACACAGAGACTAAAGATATTTTGGCCCTTTAATAAACATGGTTTTGTCTGCCACAATGAGAAATTGTACTATGAGGAAACACATCCCTGTAGATGTTGGGAGATGGTATACTCATACATTTTATAACCTACTATAGAATACTAATATATGACAGTTTATAACTGTTTACTTCCTAGTTTTCTCTGGAAAATAAAAGATTACTAAGTATTAAAATTATAATCAATATATGTAAATAAAACTACTAGAAGCAATAGAATAACTAGAAACGACTCTATGCAAAGCATGCAAGAAAAGTAGGGCATGTTTCGCAAGTAAAGTAGGATGTATTTTTTATAAGGAAAACCATACAAAAGATACAAATAAAAACGGATATCTAACCTTCCCTGTGTTATATTTGTATGGGTAAAATGTTACGTTTTCAGAAATTATATAAAATTCCTGGAAATTTGTCAGTGTCCTCCTTATACATGCTATGTGCCAGTATAGAGTTATGAGTCATAATTCCAATTATTACTTTAAATGTTGTGCCGGGTGCAGTGGCTCATGCCTGTAATCCCAGCACTTTGGGAGGCCGAGGCGGGTGGATCACAAGGTCAGGAGATCAAGACCATCCTGACTGACACGGTGAAACCCCTTCTCTACTAAAAATACAAAAAATTAGCTGGGCATGGTGGCAGGCACCTGTAGTCACAGCTACTCCAGAGGCTGAGGCAGGAGAATGGCGTGAACCCGGGAGGAGGAGCTTGCAGTGAGCCGAGATCGCAGCACTGTACTCCAGCCTGGGTGACAGAGCGAGACTCCATTTCTAAATAAATAAATAAATGTTGTATGCCACAGAAAAAATAGAATATCCTTTTCAATTGTGGTATAATCACAGCCATTTCATAATCTTTGTCATTTAGATATTTTTTCCCCCTGATGCTTTCCTGAAAGCTCCTGCGATCAGCTACAGGTCAGAATGTTCATCTCCAATACAGGACTCCCTCTGAGACTCATGGAAAAGAGTATGACAAGTACTCTGGTTAAAGACTTCTGATGATATTGCTTAAATAACTTTAAGACCATATACTTGACTCAGTGAAGATCTCCAGAAGCCTGGTGGAGAAATTAATGGGGTCATGAGACTGCTAACCCAAGATCCAGCAAGACTGGAATTGATTACATGGCACTGAATGAACTGATGAAAATTGATTATAATTTTATAGCTTTTTAGAGCATTGCTGGTTCTTTAATGTTCTAGTTTCTGGATTTAGGAAATCTCTTTCTCTTAATCTAACTGTAACTTACAACAATTTAGTAGGTTATACTTTTGTAAACAGAAATGAAGCATTTTTCTTTTTTTCCCTGCCTAATCTCTCCAGAATTTTGAAATTCTTACTGAATACTCTTATTTTCATGATGATATAGTTATTAGC
The DNA here is from genome assembly GCF_003255815.1 of Theropithecus gelada. Taxonomy (NCBI): domain Eukaryota; kingdom Metazoa; phylum Chordata; class Mammalia; order Primates; family Cercopithecidae; genus Theropithecus; species Theropithecus gelada. The sequence goes on from NC_037685.1 coordinate 52,602,251, forward strand.
AAAAGTCCAGTAAGAATCTGTTCACCTTATAACAGGATATAATTGGAAAATTTGGTTATATTATCAAGGTTTTTACTGGAATATCATATTTTGGAAGTGTACCTAAGATCAGTTACGACCAGCAATTTTAAGTAAGTAAGGCTGACTTTTATGGAGACAATGCTTGCAAAGCACTGTGAGAAATGGGAAAGTTCTTCAAAGATTGTAAAAAGTCACAATTTCTTACTATAAGATTGCTATCCACTATTTTTATGTATGTGTGTGTGTGTAGGTGTGTTCCAAATCTGTTGTCCTAGCTTGCTCCGGCATGTCTGGACAGAACTAGACAAGCCCCAGCCCATAGTGTATGCCATTCCTTATTTGGAGATGCTTCCTTAACTATCCCTGGCAACTTCCTTTTCTTTCTTTGTTCTATTCCCCTTACCTAATTAAGAAAGTTTTAAACTAATAGCCAATTGGGTAAAGTGTAAAATGTGAGGTCCTATTCCAGCCAATGGAAACTGGACACAGCAGTAGGTTAGACGCATCAGGTTATAAGTAACTCTGTCTCCTTTGTTCGGTGTGCTCTTGTGGCTGGACAGCTATTGAGTAGCACCCTTTCTGCAGAAAGTAAAGCTCACCTTGCTAAGAGATCATTTGTTCCCATGTTAATTCTTTTTGTTGTTTTGTTTTTTGGAACACCAGAAACTTCATTCCCAACAGCACTCTGAGAAAAGCCAGGCTGATACTTAGATTACAGGGTTCACAGCCTTACAGGTTAGTAAAGAAGGTCATTTCCTGGTAGGCCCAGGAATTTAGGGATATTTTGGGGGCTTCAAGAAGAGAGGAATTCACACAAAGCTATAAGGACTGCAGCTGAAATTTGATAGTATGTTCTTAGCTTGGCTTTTAGCCTGAATAAGGCCTTTAAAAGTCAAATCTGAGATTCTGTATGAAAACTTCCAGCAAAGAAACTTGAAAACACCTATGTGGTCATCTCCTGTTCTTGCTGCACTTACGTAAATAATCAAGCAAAATCTAACAAAACTAGACTTATTTTTAAAACAAGAATAGTCTTACTTTGATTATGATCAAAAATGATGGTTACTACAGAGAAATTTATAACTATTTCCAAAACAATGGAAAACTATAACTTGGCCGGGCATGGTGGCACATGCCTATAATTCCAGCACTTTGGGAGGCCAGGAGTTCAAGATCAGCCTGGGCAACATGTTGAAACCCCGTCTCTACCAAAAATACAAAAATTAGATGGGCACCATGACATGTGACTGTAGTCCCAGCTAATGAGGAGGCTGAGGAGGGAGGATCACTTGCACCAAGGAGGTGGAGGTTACAGTGAGCGGAGGTTGTTGCACCTTTGCACTCCAGCCTGGGCGACAGAGCCAGACCCTGTTTCAAAAAAAAATTTTTTTTAAGGAAAGCTATAGCTATTGTGGGTTATCAGATTCTAGTCTTGTTTATTGTTTTGGGGCTATTTTTACCTCTTTGTATACTGGATCCTGCCATCTGATGAATTTTGTCCCACAATGATACTTGTGGAATAAGAAGTCAAGTATTGTCTCTCCTACTAATGTATCTATTGTCAGTTAATTTGAAGGTCTCCAACCCTGGAACAAAGTTAGAAGAGGTAGGTTTTGCTCCCCAAAATGCATAACCAAACTGTGGTACATTCATGCAATGGAATACTATTTAGCCATAGAAAGGAACAAGCTATCAACTCACACAAAGACATGAGTGAATCTTGTATGCACATTGCTAAGTGGAAAAAGACAGTCTGAGGAGAATACACACAGTGTGACCTCATTTAATGAGACACTGCAGAAAGCAAACTACACAGATGGGAAGCCATTGGCTCCATGGGGTGGGGGTTTGAAGCATTCCGTATGATACTTTAATAGTGGGTACCTGCCACTATGCATTGGTCAAAATACGCAGAATTTTACAACCAAATGGATAAATCAAACTCTATTCAAATTAAATAAAATTACTCAGGATGTGGAGTATCCAAGGACAGAATATATCATGTGAAAAAGAATTTAACTATGCTACAAATTACTATGGTTTGGATGTGGTTTGTCCCTGCAAAAACTCGTGTTGAAATTTGACCCCCAATGTGGCAGTGTGGGGAGGTGGGGCCCAGTGGAACATGTTTGGGTCATGGGGACAGATCCCTCATGAATAGGTTAATGTCCTCCATGGGGGTGAGTGAGTTCCACTCTCACAGGAATGGATTAATTCCTGCAGGAGTAGGTAGTTAACAAGAGTCTGGGTTGCTTGCCTTCCTTCTTGCTTTCGCTCTTGCTATGTGATCTCTGGTGCACCCCTTGCTCCCGTTCCACTTTCCACCATGAGGTGAAAAAGACTGAGACTCCACCAGATGCAACTGCCCAATCTCAGACATTCCAGCCACCAGCATTGTGAGCCAAAAGGACCTTTTTTACTTGCAAATTACCCAGCCTCAGGTATTCTGTTACAGAAGCATAAAACAGACTAAGACACAAATGTAGGAAAAAACTCACTGAAGGTGTAGGGAAAATGGTGTTGACCTAAGTCACTTTGAAAATGAATAGAATCTGTATGCTGAAGGCAAATGAACTATACTTCATCACTGGATTCCATTTTATAAAGTTCTTTCCAACAGAAGCAATTGTGAACAATTGTAAAACCACACTATGTATATCTGGAATAAAACAATGACTTACATAAGTCGCAGATGGTAGGAACCAGGTCTCTCACTGTTGAAGTGGGAGGTTACAAATTAGCAAGGGGAGAAGGCTAGAATGATTCATGTGATAGTAGATCAGAGATGGAGACATCAACGTAAACTTATGTTTAGTTTAATATAGATACACACAGTTCTACATAGAAAACTTTATAATTAGGTGTGTATAGGTAAGTTAGACACACACATAAACGTCCTAGCATTGCTAATGAGGGACAAGTGCTCATTCAACAATGTGCTCATTCGGCAGCCAGATGTAAGTTTTCCTACCAGTCTGAAAGGAATCAGGCTCTTTGAAGAAATGTCTGATACTAGAACTGGGACAGTAAATATAGGAGCCAGGATAATCTTGAAGTATCAGAAAGTAAGTAAGTACTAAAAAAAAATTAAAATATATCAATGAAAAATAATAGCCAATAAAAACAGCTACTGATGGCCAACACAGGAATGAATTGTAGTGTTGAACAATAATTAAAGCTGAAAGTAATTATCTAGGTGTCTGTATTTGTATACACAGGTGAATAAGAAAATAGAGTTGCATAGAAATCTCCTTTGCAAAAGAATTCCAAGTAACTGATGTAGACACTCAGCCATCAATAATGTGGAGCCAACTCCTCACTCCGTAAGTGTGGGCTCCGCACAGTGACTTGCTCCAAAAGAACACATGCAGTATGGGCAAGGAGGAAAAATAACTTCACAGTGGAGAAACCTGACAAACAGTAGCTCTGCCAAATGATCCAAGTGAACATCAAAGGTGACAGTTCACCTTGAGAACATGCAGTGACAATGGGGGACATTCTACAAAATTCCTGACCAATCCTCCTCAGTACTATCAAGGTCAGCATGACATGGAAAGCCTGACACACTGTCACAGCCAGGAAGAGCCCACAGGGATGTGATGACTACATGTCATGCGGGATCCTGGATGGGATCCTGGGTCAGAGTAAGACAGAACCAAGGGAATCCAAATGAAATATGAACTTTAGTTAATAATAGTCTATCAGGGCCGGGCGCGGTGGCTCAAGCCTGTAATCCCAGCACTTTGGGAGGCCGAGGCGGGTGGATCACGAGGTCAGGAGATCGAGACTATCCTGGCTAACATGGTGAAACCCCGTCTCTACTAAAAATACAAAAAACTAGCCGGGCGAGGTGGCGGGCACCTGTAGTCCCAGCTACTCGGGAGGCTGAGGCGGGAGAATGGCGTGAACCCGGGAGACGGAGCTTGCAGTGAGCCGAGATCACGCCACTGCACTCCAGCCTGGGAGACACAGTGAGACTCCGTCTCAAAAAATAAAAATAAAAAAAAAATAATAGTCTATCAGTATGGGTTCATTAACTATGACAAATTATATAAGAGATTAATAAGCCATGTGAGACACACTGATAGAAGATGTTAATAAGAGCCAAAACTAGGTTGCAGCTACATGGGAAATCTCTGCATTTTTTTTTTCTGTCAATTTCTGTGTGAGTAAAAAAATGATGTAAAATAAAACTTTATTTAAAACACTGTTATATTTTTTGAACACTTCTTTGTTTAATTATTTATACCATGAATTACTAGTAATTGACACTGTTAACTAGTCCTTTTTTTTTTAATAAGAGCATTTATGATACAAAAAATTAAACAGTGCAGACTGATATATACATCAAAACAAATGCTCTTTACATGTTTTCTGTTACAGTAGTCACACATATGTGTAAACTTAATTATCATCTTTTTTTATTGTGCTGTGGTTATGTCCTGGGTTCATTCTCTAAAATGCTGTTTGCCTTAGACCTGGAAAAAAAATAACCATACAGACTCTGTTTCAATTCATGGCTAAATATTTTCAAATGAGTGACTTTGTAAAAACATGTTCTAATGTAAAATTGATTCATTGTGATGGGATCACTTATTCCAAAGACTTCTTGTCTTTATTTTGTGCCCATGCCTACCTTTTAGCCATAATACAACAGAATCAAATATTAGGCACTGGGAAAAAATATTCAAAGAAAGAAAGAATGTGGAGAGAACTTATGACCATGATGATTCAATGTTTTACCACAATGCTTTTTAAAACAGAAGAGTGTAAAAGGATATTCAAAATCAGTTTCCTCAGTGAGGCTTTGCAGAAAATGAGGAAACTAGAGAAACAAAAATGGCAGGACATTCTACAGGTGATTTTAGATGTTGCTATGTTTTGTGGGAAAAAAATACTTTTACCTTTTAAAGAATCGCAAAGGGCCGGGCGCGGTGGCTCAAGCCTGTAATCCCAGCACTTTGGGAGGCCGAGATGGGCGGATCACGAGGTCAGGAGATCAAGACCATGCTGGCTAACACGGTGAAACCCCGTCTCTACTAAAAAATACAAAAAATTAGCCGGGCGAGGTGGCGGGCGCCTGTGGTCCCAGCTACTGGGGAGGCTGAGGCGGGAGAATGGCGTGAACCCAGGAGGCGGAGCTTGCAGTGAGCTGAGATCCGGCCACTGCACTCCAGCCTGGGCGACAGAGCCAGACTCCGTCTCAAAAAAAAAAAAAAAAAAAAAAAAATAAATAAATAAATAAATAAAAAT